>NW_006922605.1:133262-142340 GCF_000298275.1 Orycteropus afer afer
GCAGTTCCACTCTGTCCTCTAGGGGCGCTGTGGGTCAGAATGGACTCCACGGCAGTGGGTGTGGTTTGGGCTTTGCTTCCATGAAGATTGACAGCCTTGGAGACCCTGTGGGCAGTTCCACTCTGTTCTCTAGGGGTGCTGTGAGTTGGAATGGATTTGGGGAGGGTGGGGGCAGCAAGAACCCACAAACTGTCCTGCGATTGTGGGGGCTGAGGCCTGAGGTGGACAGAGGTGGAGGCTGTGGTCCAGGGAGTGAGCCGGCCGCCAGCTGTGGGGTCCAAGTCCACAGACTGCTGACCAGGAAGGAAACCGCCTATTGCCAGGCGGGCTGCCAATGACAGGGACATCTTTGGAGAACTAAGGAAGTCTCGGGTCCACCGTGCACCTGCTCCGTAAAAGGAGATGTTCCTTTGCAGGGTTTTGTTATGGATTCAGCAGAGTTCCCCTAAGATGTGTTGTAAACCCTAACCCCTATCCCTGTGGTTGTAATCACATCAGGCCATAGGGTTTTCTTTGTAAACGAGGAAGTATTGGTGTAAACTCAAAAGAACCAAACTCTGCCATCAAGTCAATTCCAACTCATAGTGACCCCCATTGGTGTGTGGTTTTTTTTTTTTTTAAATAATTATCTCATGACATTGACTGCAATCTCCCACAATGCAACAGCTCCCCTCTCACTTCCTCCCCATAGTCACCTCTTCCCTGTGTCCATCCCTCCATACTCTCCTGCCCCCTGAGCTGTCTCCCTGTGCACACACAGCCCTTCTTTCTCCCATGATTGTTCTGTCCAAAGAGTGTATCTACCTCAGGTACATGTTCAGCTCATATGCCTGTCTGTTGTTTGTCTAGAAGCCACAGGAGTGGGTTCAATTCCAGACCTGAAGGGCACACAGGGGCCATAGTCTCAGTGCTTCCACCAGGCTCTATCGGACCAGCAAACCTGGTCCCCCCTCTGCTTTTTTTTTCTCCAACTGATGTTGAGTTTTGTTCCACACAGTTCTCCCTCTCTACCCAGGATCTCCTCCATAGATCCCTCTCTGAGAGGTTGACTGTGGTAGCCAGGCATCATCTATGGAAGTGGATTGCCCAGTCTTCCTTCTGCGGAGTGGCTGGTGGGTTTGAACCACCAGCCTTCGGGTTAGCAGTCAGGTCCCTTAGGCACTGCGCCACCAGAGCTCCTTAGTGTCTTAAGCCCATCACTTGAGACCTAAGGGAGCAGATTTGGTTCAGAGACGCCCGCAGAGATGGGGGGAGACAGACGCTGCATGCAGATTGCCAATGATGCGAGGACCAGAGGCCGAAAGAGACAAGGACCTTCCCTTGGAGCCGGCAGAGAGCTCTCCACTCGAGCAGGCTTCTAGCCTCGACTGTGACAAAACCAATTTGTGTTCATTAAAGGCGCCCTCGTGGTGTTGCTACCATCACAGCACTGAACGGCTAAGGCTTTGAGTCCCTCTCTGCTCTGTGTGTCTGTGGGTGAAGAAAACAGACACCCAGCCATTGACTCATTTATCTTCCACGATAAGGACTCAGAATACGTCACGTCAAACACACAGACACGTCTATTTTCTTACCTTGAGGATCTGAAATCCCAAAACGGAAGGGTCTCTCTTGAGAATTTCACAGCCTGGGTTTGCAATTATTTCGAAGAAAGCCGTTGTGGCTCTTAGAAGGACCCATAAGTTAAAGACACACCACTTAGCAACAGACTTTGAAAGTTTCATTGTGTGATTTGGAAAACTCATTGGCTGTGTGAACTTCCCCCTCAAGTAGAAGAAAATATCAAAACTGTTTTATCGTGGCGTGCTGTGTAAAACGTGCTGTGTAAAACGTGCTGTTGTCTCTTTTTAAGTTTATAATTCAGTGGCATGAATTGCATTCACTCCGTTGTGCAACCATCACCCCATCCACTCCCCAAACTCTTCCCCAGAAACTCAGCGCCCCTTCAGCAAGAACTCCTCACCTTCCTGTCTCCTCTACCCACTGTTGACCTTCCACTGAGCCAATTCCGACTCCTGGCGACCACGCGCCTAACTGCTCCGTCGGGTATTCAATGGCTGCAATCTCTCTCATCACCAGGCGTTTCCTAGCAGGCATCTCTGTGTGGGTTTGAACCGCCAACCTTTTGGTTCCTAGCCAGGCACTCAACCTCTTGCACTTCGCAGAGCATTCCGCCGCCCTCCAGCCCCTCGTAGCCTCTAATGCACGCTGGTCTCTATGCATTTGCCCAATCGAGAGGTTTCTTAGCAGTGCAATTAGACACTGTCTGTGCTTTGCACTGTGAGGCACTTAATTCAGCACAACGTTTTCCAGGTCCGTCCATGTGGTGCTGCCAGGGCTACATTGCTGTTTATAGTCACGCTGTGTGGAGGGGCCCCACTGTGTTTATGTGTCATCTGCTGTCAGACACGTGGGTTGTTTTTATGAGGGAGGAATACTCCACTGTGTGTATGGACCCCATTGTGTTAGTCCGTCATATGTTGACGGACACAGGAGTCACTTCTGTTTTATGGCTGACTAATCCTCCACTGTGTGCATTCTGTTAATCTATTGTCTGCTGATGGACACTTGGGTGGTTTCCAATTTTTGGCTGTGTATAATGCTGCATAGAATTCCCACAGGACCTAGCAATTTCCCTGGTCGGCAGGCGCCCAAAAGACTGGAAAGCACAGACTCAAACAGGCCTTACGCCCATTGCTGTGTTCATAGTGAACTCCTTTCTGACCCACAGCGCCCCTAGAGGACAGAGTGGAACTGCCCACAGGGTCTCCAAGGCTGTCAATCTTCACGGAAGCAAAGCCCAAACCACACCCACTGCCTGCAGTCCATTCTGACCCACAGCGCCCCTAGAGGACAGAGTGGAACTGCACCACAGGGTCTCCAAGGCTGTCAATCTTCATGGAAGCAAAGCTCAAACCACACCCACTGCCATTCACTTGGTGCCGCCCCCTGCCTGGCCGGCTGGAGGAAGTAGAAGTGACGTGAGCGCCCGGATAGTGTGTCCGCAGTCTCCCATGTGCAGAGGAAATGCTGGTCCCTGGATCTGACAACTCTTGGTATCTTCGTTTCCGTGGTAGACATCATGACGGAAGAGCACTCACCGTGTGGGAATGTGAAGGCGTCTAATGCATGTGCTTGATTGCCGGGGAGGTACCCAATGGACCAGAAAGAGACCAATGCCCCCACTTCCCCCAGGGCAGGCCCCAGAGCGCACACCCGCAGATCTTGGACAGAGCACCAATGTCCCACACGAACAGCCCGGGCTCTGTCAGGGGGTGCTACAATGTCAGCCCACCCAGGCTGCGTTCCAAGGTCATGCACCAAGCCTTCTGGTTGCTCCTTTTGAGGGACATCTCAAGCCAGCCCCATGGACAGCACACCCAGCCCCTTCTCTTGGAGAGCAGAGCAAGGGGCAGTTAAACCAAGCGTACACAGATTAGGAAGTCGTGCACACACCCGTTTGAACACAGCGTGTAAAAAAATGAAGAATTCAAATGATTTTTTTTTAAAGTATCTATTTCTTTATCTTATTTAAAAGGCCAGGAATCCAAATGATTTTTCAATATTATCTATCTATCTGTTTTATTAGGGAGCTCTTGGTGGCACGGTGGATAAGACATTTGGCTGCTAACCAGATGGTCACCAGTTCGAACCCATCAGCTGCTCTCCGGAAGGAAGATGGGGTGATCGACCTGTGTGAAGATCTACAACCTCGGAAACCCAGTGGGGGTCGCTGTGAGTCAGAACCTATTTTATCGTTTTGTTGTTGGGAACATGCACACCAGAACGTACACCTATTCTACAGTTGGTACGTGGACAACTCAGTGATGTGGATGACATGCCATTTGAACCCACGTAGACAGGTCTTTGAAAAGCACACTCTGCTCTGGGGACGCAGGAGAAGTGGACAGAGGGGTGGAGACAAGTACTGATTTGGATGAAGGGAAAGGCAATATAGCAAATTGAGTGACCAACACAATGCCATGGAGGAGAAGGAAGACGGAGACATGCACAAGAGGCACAAACAACAAAGACAAACACTTTGACACACACAGCCCTGTGGGATGAGTGACAGCAAACATTCATCTGTGGCTCGATGCACAGGTGGACAGGCTGAGTGATCAGCTATGTCCAGGCAAAAGGGAATATACCCAGGACCTAGGAGCTCTGGTGGCACAGTGCCTAAGTCACTTGACTGCTAAGCAGAAGGCTGGCGGTTCAAATCCACCAGCCACTCCTCGGAAGGAAGGTTGGGCAATCTACTTCCGTAGTGATACCACCTCGGACCCCAAGAAGGGGTCTCTATGAGTCAGTTCTGACTCGATGGCACATAACAACAACAACATCCATGACCATATGTAAGTGTGGCAGACCATATTTCTACACATGTATTTGCATGTGATGTAAGAATGGCCATGTGTGTAATCGGGCTAAATGGGGGCAAAGTTATGATCACTTCTTGGCCACAGCCAACCACCCTGAAGGAGCTACTTGTTGGGCCTGTGGGCTCGGGACCATGGTCACAGTGGATGTCAAGCTCAACTGGCATCACACGCTACACAAAAACATTGTTTTCCTTGGGTGGATAGCCAGTGGGGTCTTAAAAGCTTGCAAGCGGCCATCTAGATGCAACGATGGGTCTCTCCTCGTCCAGAGCAAAGCAGAATGAAGAAAACCAAAGATTCATGGAAACAATTAGTCCTAGTGACTGCTACATCATGCAGTCCTCAGCCTATATGACTATGAGACCAGAAGAACGAGATGGTGCCCGGCTACCACTGTCAACCACTCGGAGAGGGATCAGTGGAGGAGATCCTGGATAGAAACGGAGAACAATGTGGGACACAACTCAGAGTCATTAAAAAATAAATAAAGAAAGAAGACCAGGTTTACTGGTCTGATAGAGCCTGAGGAAACCCCCAAGACCAAGGCCCCTTGTCACTTTGGGGTCTGGAAGTGAACTCACTCCCGTGGCTTCCAGCCAAGCAGTAGACAGACATATGGGGTGAACATTGACATCAGGTAGATACACTCCTTAGTGAGATCAATCGTAGGAGATGAGAAGGGCAGGGTTTGCACAGGGAGACAGCTCAGGGGGCAGGAGTGCATGGGAAAGAAGGACACAGGGAACACTGAACTAAGGAGAGGAATTGCTAAGAGAGCTGTTACATTGTGGGGACTGCAGTCAAGGTCATGAGACAAAATGTGTAGGAACCGCTGGATGGAAAATGAGTTTGCTCTGCAAACTTTCACCCAAATCACAATTCAAGGGAAAAAAAAAAAAAAAAAAAAGCCTGCCTTGTTCTGTAAGAACTGTCTCTACAGGGTCCAGTTGACGACAGCAACGCAAAAGATGAGATAAGAACGTTTGGGGCCTGTGGGTTTATGTCACGGGGGAGGAACGCAGAAAGGACGGTGACAGTGGTTTCCCAGCTTGCAGACTGTCGTGAGCGTCATGGGATTGTACGCGCAGAAACCGCTGGGTGGGGGTACGTTTGGCTGTTTGTATTCTCAACAATAATAAAAAAGTGGTGAAAAAACAAAAAAACCACAACCAGAGAGCCCAGGGCTGCAGGCGGACGTGTTCGCAGTTCAGTTAGATTGTGGTTTGGTGGAAAGAAGACATCGGAATGACTTTGTACAACAGTGTCGTGAGGTCGGCTCTGCCCCCAGCCCGTGGGGGGCCCTCAGGAGGAAAACGTCTGGTCCCCAAGCCCAGAACAAGGGTCCCTGTTTGGGGAGGTGGCCGTGGCAGGGGGAGCTGCCGGCTTGGCAGAGACGGGAGGATGAGGTGGGCGTGCGAAGGCATGTGGGTCAGGGGCTCCCCCACACAGGCAGGACTGCTTGGATGTGCTCTCCAGAGGAACCCTGAGCCCACGCTGAGGTCTGCGGGGGTGGCCCAGAGGCGCAGCGGTTTGCATCTCCCTAGCGGCTCCGTCCAACAGAGGCCTGGCAACCTGGACAATCCAACTCAAACCCCAGACTCACTGCCGTGGAGTCAGATGCTACTCCTAGCGACCCCTCCTTGGGTTTCCAAGGCAGTATCACTACGGAAGTAGATTGCCCAACCTTCCTCCCGAGGAGTGGCCGGTGGGTTTGAACCTCCAGCCTTCTGGTTACCAGTCAAGTGCCTTAGGCAGTACGCCACCAGAGATACCAAGTCAACTGCACCTCTTTCTTCCTCGAGTGGTTAGTAGGATTGAACCACCAACCTTCTGATTAGCAGTCAAATGCCTTAGGCACTGCCCCACCAGAGCTCCGTTCAATGGCTAACCATCCTGGCCAGAGGCGAGCTTAGCCACTATTCCCTCCTCTTCCCCCATTCCAGGTCCCCTGAAGGTTTGTATTTTTAATATAATGAAAATCAGTGTAATATTTTACTTGTCTAAAGAGAGGCTGGGAGCTCTGGTGGCATAGTGCCTAAGGCACTTGACTGCTAACCAGAAGGCTGGCGGTTCAAACCCACCAGCCACTCCTCAGAAGGAAGGTTGGGCAACCTACTTCCATAGTGATACTGCCTTGGAAACCCAAGGAGGGGTCGCTATGAGTCGGGTCCAACTCGACGGCACATAACAACAACAACAACGAGAGGCCAAGAGTTTTGTGATATTTTTTATACAAAAGACAACATGTCTGCCCCTGGGAAACTGTTTATGAAAAAATGCAACTGAGCAGAGAATACGCTTTTAAAAATTTTCTTATGTGTCACTCCAAGTGTGGACGGATTAAATATTTCAAGCTGTAGTCGTGTAATGAGTCGTCTTCCGGTGACGTTTCAACAAGCTGGCACACGGTGGAGGAGAGGGTGCCACCTTCCACACATTCATGCCGGAGGGTGTGTGATAATACCACCAAACGCTTTCTGTTTGTTGTTGTTGCAAGTCTACACATCAAAGACACAGCCATCCAGTAGCTTCTGGGTGTGCAGTTTGGTGACGTGGGTGACATTTTGAGCTGAGTAACCATCCTCCATTCCTTTTCTCAGTTGTTCCTTCCTCATTTAACGGAATGCACTGCCCCCCAAAGATCCCATAAAATCTTCCCAGTTGCTGTTGTCAATCGGATCCCCCATAGATGGTTGGTCAGGCGTCTGGTGGTGCAGTGGGTAAGACATTGGGCTGCTAAGCTCACTGGAACGTCTGTGGTTCAAACCCACCTGCCACTCTGCACAAGGAACATGGCGCATCTACCTCCATAAAGACTGACAGCCTTGGAAGCCCAGTGACGTTGTAAGGAGTTGCAAGGCATCGGAAGGCAGTGAGTTTGTTTTGTTTCAGGTCCTAGAGGAGGACAGAGCTCAAGGAAGACACTGTTTACTTGTTAAATTATTATTTTTTTAATATAACATTTCGGTGTTGAGAATTGACACAGCAAGCCAGGCACCCATTCCGTTTCTCCACGTGCAACTCAGTGACGTGGACACCGTTTTCCGAGTTGTGCAAACCTTCTCACCCTCCTTTCCTGAAGGATTTCTTCGCCATTTACATAAACTCACTGCCCCCTAAGGTTCCCATCTAACCTTTCAACTTGCTGTTTCCTGTTTGGACCCTTGGAGATGGGTTAAGCTGAACTATTGTTGGATGTAAAGAGTTTAGGGATAGTTTTGGTTTCAAGATTATCTTGGGGTGACGGTTTCAGGGCATTTTGGTTCCCTAGTGCCACTCTGATCGTAATCGACTGCAAATGGAGTGGCGTTAACAAACAAGAGTTGATTCTCTTACAGTTTTGGAGGCTACAAGTCCAGGTCTAGGGGCCTTGACCTTGGGTTTCAGCTCTGCCTCTTGCTCCCGGCCCACCGAAGCTGGAGGCGTCTCTACACGCAGGCAGCTGCTGGCTGCTGAGGCTGGCAAACCCAAGGTCGACAGGTGGAAAGGCACAGTCCCACAACCTCTTTAGATGCAATGAGGCATCAAACATCTTATTCTGTTATTTCCGTTTTCCTAACAATGACAGCTTCACTGTCATGACAACTGACAAGTAGGAAGTAGCTGTCGGATGGCTGGGCCTTTCCCACTCACGATCTGACTTAATGTTCTCTGCAAGCCCATGAAGGAGTTTTTCAAAAGGTACCAACAGTTTGGATCATCAACGTTTTTTTTTTTTTTTTTCCAAACTACCAATCTCACTGCTGTCGAATTGGACCCGACTCCTAGCGACCCCTCCTTGGGTTTCCGAGGCAGTGTGTCCACGGAAGTAGATTACCCAGTCTTCCTTCTGAGTGAGTAGCTGGTGGATTTGAACCACCAGACTTCTGGTTAGCAGTCAAATGCCTTAGGCACTACAAACCAGCGCTCCCTCATGGAAGCAAAGCCCAAACCAAACTCACTGCCCGTGGAGTCCATTCTGACCCACAGCGCCCCTAGAGGACAGAGTGGAACTGCCCACAGGGTCTCCAAGGCTGTCAATCACAGGAAGCAAAGCCCAAACCACACCCACTGCCCTGGAGTCCATTCCGACCCACAGCGCCCCTAGAGGACAGAGTGGAACTGCACCACAGGGTTTCCACGGCTGTCAGTCTTCACAGAAGCAAAGCCCAAACTACACCCACTGGAAGCAAAGCCCAAACCAAGACTATTGCTCATCAAAAGGTCACAGGTTCAAGTCCATCCAGGGATGCCTTTGAAGATGGGCCTGGCAGCCTGCTTGTTACAAGCCAGTCATCAGCAACGCCACGGACCACGGTTCCACTCAGTTCCACTCAACCATGGGGTTGTTGGGAGTTGGGAGGTAACTTCACGGTAACAGGTTTATATTTTATAGATCGATAGATAGACAGACAGATAATCTAGATAGATAGACAGATAACAAAGTGATGGAAAGATACGTGATAGCAGACAGACGGATGACAGATAACAGAAAAATGGGTGATCGGGGAGGAGGCAGGTTATGGGAACATGATAGATAGACAGACACATTATACATACTTGACAGCTAGCTAGTGGACACACAGACAGACAGGCAGATAATACATGGATATGTAAGGCATCTGACTGCTAACCAGAAGGCTGGCAGTTCAAACCCACCAGCCACTCCTCGGAAGGAAGGTTGGGCAATCTACTTCCGTAGTGATACCGCCTC
>NW_006922605.1:142785-146251 GCF_000298275.1 Orycteropus afer afer
TGGACAGACGGACAGGAGGGGTGGGTACACAGGCATCCATTGATCCTTAGGTAGAGAGTGATGGTAAGTTCATCTCCATCTGCAGGGGGTCCTGGGGGCTCCAAGTGGGTAACCTCGCGGCTGCTAACCCAAAGGGCGGAGGGTCCTCTCTGCGTCAAGGAGCCTCGGATGGAAGGCCTGGCAGTATTCACAACAGATCAGCGACTGACACCCTCCGGGGTGAGGTTCCGGTCTGACACGGGGGGGGGGGGATATGCACGGACGGCTGACTCGTCAGCAGCTGGGAAATGAACGGCAGCAACCCCAGGAAGCAGGTGTGAGGGTCCCCACTACGCGGGCAGGGAGGGAAAGGACCCGCTCACACAGCCTGACCCCAAAGCCTGTGAACTCAACCCCCGCGGGGACCCCGACGTGCAATTCCGCCCATCCTGGCCGTGCCCGCCTAGTGGACTGCTTGTCGCGTCCTGAGACGGGATTGATGGTCGTGTTCTCCCTGAATCATCATTTCCCACAATGCCCGGGACAACGTCCTAGTTGTCACTCTGTAACCACAGCTATGAACACAGCCGGTTTTACGAGGTTCCCAACACCACCGGTTTGTTCATGTTCCGAATGGGAACACACCATGAAGAAGAAACGGGCCGCCTTTACAGTCAGCAAAACAGAAACGCTCTGAAAATGTTACCTTGGCCTTCAGGCTGGACCTGATTTGGCGATTGAATGAAGAAAAGATTGACGTTGTCAAAGACTTCATATGACTTGGTTCGCCAATCAACACCAATGGAAGCGGCAGTCAAGATATCAGACAACGTACTGCACTGGGCAAATCTGCTGCAAAAGACCTCTTTCAAGTGCTGAAAATCAAACATGTCTGTCTGAAGACTGAGGTGAGCCTAACCCAGGCCATGGTATTTTCAGTTGCCTCATATGCATGTGAGAGCTGGACAATGAATAAGGGAAACTGAGGAAGAGTTGCTGCTTCTGAGTTGCGGTGTCGGCAAAGGATGTTGAACGTAGCCCGGGCCGCTGAAACAATGAACGGGTCTGTCCTGGAATGAGCGCAGCTGGCATGCTCCTGGGAAGCAAGAATGGCCAGGCTTGGTCTCACCTGCTTTGCTCGTGGGGTCAGAAGGGGCCATTCCCTGGAGAAGGACGTCATGCTTGGTGAGGTGGAGGGTCAGCGAGAAAGCGGAAGGCCCTCAGCGAGATGGACGGCCACAGTGGCTGCCACGATGGGCTCGGGTCGAGCCGGGATTGTGGGCTGGGGCAGGGCCGGGCAGGGTTTCGTTCCGTCGGACACGGGGTCGCCATGAGTCGGAGCCAACTTCACAAAGCAGCTAACAGCACTGATTTTGACTGTTGCGCTGTCATTAGCAACAGCTTCATCCCACTCCCGGGGGGGTGCAGGGATGTGGGCAGGTGATGGGGGACAGGCTGAGGGGGTCCGGGGGCAGGTGACACTGGAAGAGAAGTAGCCAGTGTGATGGCCTCCTCCTGGTGGGAGGCACGGGGCAGTTTGCATGCACTGAGAGGCAGAGACAGGGGCACCGAGCACGTGCAGATGGTGGACGTGGAGCAGGACGGGCGGCGTGTGTCCTGTGGACGGGGGACGTGTGTCCTGGTGGACGGGGGACGAGTGTCCCGTGGACAGGCGGCGTGTGTCCTGGTGGACGGGGGACATGTGTCCTGGTGGACGGGCCGGTGTGTGTCCTGGTGGACGGGGGACGTCTGTCCTGGTGGACGGGGGACGTTTGTCCTGGTGGACGGGCGGCGTGTGTCCTGGTGGACGGGGGACGTTTGTCCTGTGGACGGGGGACGTGTGTCCCGTGGACGGGCAGCGTGTGTCCTGTGGACGGGGGACGTGTGTCCCGTGGACGGGCGGCGTGTGTCCTGGTGGATGGGGGACGTGTGTCCTGTGGACGGGTGGCGTGTGTCCCGTGGACGGGCGGCATATGTCCTGTGGACGGGCGGCGTGTGTCCTGTGGACGGGGCGTGCAGCAGCCGGAGCTGACGGCACGGCAGGTGGTGAGCGAGTCCCACAAACGCCCCCCCATCCGAAAGGAAACCCGCGCCCCTTGGCGCTCACACCCCCTGTGCCCCCCCAGCCCCGGCAGCCCCTGACCCACTCTCCGTCTCTGTGGACTGTCCTATTCTCGACATTTTCGTAGAGGTGGCATCAGGTAATATCTGCCCTTCTTTCACTGAGCATCAATCATGTCATCAAGGTTCATCCATTCTGGGGCTTGTACTGGGGCTTCATTTCTCTTTGGGGCTGAGGGAGACCCCGCTGTGTGGAGGGACCCCACTGTGTTTATCCGTTGTCTGTCGGCGGGCCGTTGGCTTTCCCTGGCTTTCGGCTGTCGTGAGTTGTGCTGTGGGAACGTTCGTAGCCAAGCTGCCCTGTGTTTGCCTGTCTCTGATGTGTGTGACCCCGAGCACAGGGCCCGGGTCGTGGGTGACCCCTCTGTTTCACCCTTTGAGGCTTCGCAGATCCGTGACCCGTCCGTGTTCTTCTTTCCTTTTGAACTGACCCAAATCTGCCAGAGACACTGCTCACGGGAAGCGGATCTCGGCCTGGTTGTGGCTTCGCCCTGTCCCTGGAGTCTGCGAGAATTTGGGTCTCGCCTCACTTCTGGGCGCCTGGCCCCTCAAGTCTCCCCTGAGAGACCCCGTCTGCCCCGGCAGCCTCCCTCTGGTTCCTGGCATCAGGAATCCGGGCCGAGGCTGGACACCCAGGACCCTGGAGACAGGCCCCCCGCGTGTGGGCAGAGCCGCACCCACCCCAGCCGTCTTGGGACTGAGCGGGGGGTTCTGGGGGCGGGGGGCTGGCCAGGATCCTGGGGTCACCGTGGTCCCCAGTCACCAAGGGACAAAGCTGCCCTGCAGCTAAGGAGCCCGACACCCGAAATAGTCATTGAACCTGTTGGAGGGAGTCCCAGGGCTTGTGTGGGTGGGGCCTCCCCCAGGCCAGGCGCCCCTCGGTGCTGCAGGAGTCCCCGTCCTCCCGCCGTCTCTTTCTCTCCCTGCCTCTCTCCCACTCTCTGTCTCTGTCTCTCTGCCTCCATGTCTCTCTCCTGCGTGTTCCTTTCTCTCCTTGTCTGCCTCTTCCTCTGTCTGTCTGTCTCTCTCTCTCTCCCCTGTCTGTCTCTCCTCTGTCTGTCTGTCTCTGCCCTGTCTGTCTGTCTCTCCCCTGTCTGTCTGTCTCTCTCCCCTGTCTGTCTCTCCCCTGTCTGTCTGTCTCTCTCCCCTGTCTGTCTCTCTCTCCCCTGTCTGTCTGTCTCTCTCTCCCCTGTCTGTCTGTCTCTTTCCCCTGTCTGTCTGTCTCTCTCTCTCCCCTGTCTGTCTCTGTCCCCTGTCTGTCTGTCTGTCTGTCCCCTGTCTGTCTGTCTCTCCCCTGTCTGTCTGTCTCTCTCTCCCCTGTCTGTCTGTCTGTCTCTCCCCTGTCTGTCTGTCTCTCCCCTGTCTG
>NW_006922605.1:147021-149851 GCF_000298275.1 Orycteropus afer afer
GTCTGTCTCTCTCCCATGTCTGTCTGTCTCTCCCCTGTCTGTCTGTCTCTCCCCTGCCTGTCTGTCTCTCTCCCCTGTCTGTCTGTCTCTCTCCCCTGTCTGTCTGTCTGTCTCTCTCCCCTGTCTGTCTGTCTCTCCCCTGTCTGTCTCTGTCCCCTGTCTGTCTGTCTCTCTCCCCTGTCTGTCTCTCCCCTGTCTGTCTGTCTCTCTCCCCTGTCTGTCTCTGTCCCCTGTCTGTCTGTCTCTCCCCTGCCTGTCTGTCTCCCCTGTCTGCCTGTCTGTCTCTCCCCTGTCTGTCTGTCTCTCTCCCCTGTCTGTCTGTCTCCCCTGTCTGTCTGTCTCTCCCCTGTCTGTCTCTCTCCCCTGTCTGTCTGTCTCTCTCCCATGTCTGTCTCTCTCTCCCCTGTCTGTCTCTCTCCCCTGTCTGTCTGTCTCTCTCGCCTGTCTGTCTGTCTGTCTCTCTCCCCTGTCTGTCTGTCTCTCCCCTGTCTGTCTCTCTCTCCCCTGTCTGTCTCTGTCACCTGTCTGTCTGTCTCTCTCCCCTGTCTGTCTGTCTCTCCCCTGTCTGTCTGTCTCTCTCCCCTGTCTGTCTGTCTCTCCCCTGCCTGTCTGTCTCCCCTGTCTGCCTGTCTGTCTCTCCCCTGTCTGTCTGTCTCCCCTGTCTGTCTGTCTCTCTCCCCTGTCTGTCTGTCTCTCCCCTGTCTGTCTGTCTCTCTCCCCTGTTTGTCTGTCTCTCCCCTGTCTGTCTGTCTCCCCTGTCTGCCTGTCTGTCTCTCTCCTGCCTGTCTGTCTGTCTCCCTCTCTCCCTCCACCCCCTTGTCACCCACCCAGCCTGGCAGCATCAGACACACGCCGAGCACAGCCTCCTTGCACTGTCCTCAGGCCCCGCGGGAGGGCACAGGTGGCCGCGGGTCGCTGCGCCCCAAGCCCCGGTCCGTGAGGACTGGCCCCTCCGGGACCGTCTGAGCTGGGCACCAAAGCCCAATGGACAGCAGCAGATGCCGTGTAGGGCCACCAGGTGGCGCCCTCGGATCGCCTGATGCGCAGTCCCGGCTGCTTGTGATGGGTTACTCCCATCACCCCAACAGTCTGCAAATGGGGGCTTCACCCCCAGACTCTGTCATGTCCAAACACACGGGTGACAGCCCCACATGGCCCTCATCGGAGGCACTTCACCCCGAGAGCAAGCCCACCCAAATTTACACTCCGTCTAATGAATGGTCGAGGGGCACCCTTGGGTGGTGAAAATACATAAACATACATGGCTGTTAGCTGAAAAGTTGGGGTTCAAGGCCACCCAGCCTCAGGAGGAAGGAAGCCTGGTGATATTTTGAACCGTCAGCCACTGGCCACCCCGTGGGCCCAGCTGTGCTCCCAGCCACGTCCGGACGCCGGGAGTCAGGATCGACCCCACGGCTCTGGCGCTGGTCAGACGCTTACGAACTCCTTCCTCCAGGTTTGGTTTCCACCAAGGATAGAAACCATCTCTTCAGTGTCCAGGAGACCAAGAGAGTGAGCCTCCCAGGCGGGCTCCTTGGGGTGCAGGGGGAACTAGTTACCAAGCTGGCATCTCTGCTGTCACTCTTCCAGCCTTTCCCGAAGCTGTCCCAGGCAAAGACAGCAGCAAGCGGTGTGTCTGCGCGACTTTGCCCTGGTTTTCTGTGAGGAACATGCAACAGAAAGTCACAGGATTCCTCCTGCACTTTATTGCTTCCTTTGCCTTCTCCCCACAACTCAGAAATGTGGCATTATTTTGATTAGGTTCCCCCACTCCATCCCGCACCCAGAAATCACCCCACCGAGAACAATGTCAGGGGCAAAGCTGCAAAATATTGGTTCGACTCAGATCTGCTGTTGGGCACTGTCCATTCCATCCCGACTCACAGAGCCCCACGTGTTACACTGTGCACCTGCTCCAAAGGGGTTTCTATGCTGTAACCTTTACCGGAGCAGAGGGCCAGGCTTTGCTCCGTGGAGCCACTAGGTGATTTCCAACCGCCCACCTTTGGGTTACCCGCTGAATCCTTCACGGTCCCATGAAGGCATCTCTGAGTGACGAGTGCTTCTAAAATTCATGCAGAATGATTACTGGATTACTTCGGGCCACAACAGTCAAGGAAGAGGAGGACACTGGCCAAAAGCCCTGGGAGGAGGTGTCCAATCTTCTGTATGCGGACCTGGACCCATGCCACTTTCTCCAGGGATACTCTGCCAGTCTGTGGGAGCGTCAGAGAAACACACAGCTTGTTCTCAACCACCTGACGTGATCCAGCTGCCTGCCTGGGGTCCACGGCCCATTCTTTGGGGGACTTTCACCAACTCCTGCTCAGACCATTGGCAAGGAGGCAATTCTGTCTGCTTCCTTTAATTCCCGGGAGCATTACGTCCTTGTGGGATATTTCCTGCCCTCCTCTGCCCAGCCCCAGGCCCTCGGTCCTTCACCACGAGGCTCTAAATGCTCTTTTGAGGTAAAATGAAGACTAGTGCGTAGGATTTAGCTGGTGTCTGTTGCTGTTAGAGGTTGCCGGGGCAATTTTCGGACTCATAGGAACTGACATTGCAGAGTAGAGATGCCCCAGAGAGTTTTCTATGCTGTCATCTTTATGGAGAACAGGACTGGTGGCACAGTGTGCGTAATTGCTTGGCTGCTAACTAAAAGGTCGGTGATTTGAACCCACCAGTTGCAACGTGGCAGAGAGGTGAGTCAGTCTGCTTCTGTGAAGACTGACAGCCTTGGAGACCCTGTGGTGCAGTTCCACTCTGTCCTCTAGGGGCGCTGTGGGTCAGAATCCACTCCATGGTAGTGGGTGTGGTTTGGGCTTTGCTTCTG
>NW_006922605.1:150081-151005 GCF_000298275.1 Orycteropus afer afer
TGGGCTTTGCTTCCATGAAGATTGACAGCCTTGGAGACCCTGTGGTGCAGTTCCACTCTGTCCTCTAGGGGCGCTGTGAGTCAGAATCCACTCCATGGCAGTGGGTAATCTTTTCAGAAGCCAACTGCACGGCCCTTTTCGTGGGGGAGACACTGTAGGGGTTCAAAGTGCCAACATTTTGGTTATCAGCTGACGACTTTACCGTTGTGCCACTAGGGCCCTTGACACATGATCGAATCCGTCAGCCCATGCACCTCACGCTATGTCTATGGAGGCTTGCGATGTGCTGGGTTGCTGAACAGCTTTCAGCAGACCTTTGAGACTGAGAGGAAGAGTAGGGTGAAATGACTGGCAATCCACTTCTGAAAATAAACCAATGGAAGCGCTGTGGGTCACAGCAGAGCCTGACACGGCGGCGGAAGGTGAGCCCCCTGTATCAGAAGGCTCTCAACACACACACTGGCTGCACCATGGACTCCAGCAATCACCAATCATGAAAAATGGGCAGCATTTTGTTGCATTGTACACGGGGTTGCCGTGAGTTGGAGCTGAGTAACATCAGCAAGTTTTGGTTCAGGAATCAGCCCTTCATTGAGTTGGAAGATAATTCACTCCAAGTGAGAAGTGACACCTGGAAAGTTATCTTCCTGCGATCGTGAGATATGATGTAGGGCTGCGGAAATGAAGCAAGCGTAGCTGACAGCGAGGTTATAAAGCAACACTGTGACATGCAACCAGCAACGTTTACAGAATAGGAAGTGCGCGAGGCACAGAGTTACCAATGGGGCCAGGGGCATGGATAGGGTGGTGGCTGAGTGCAGTCAAGTTGATCCTGACCCACAGCGTCCCTAGAGGACAGAGTGGAACTGCCCACAGGGTCTCCAAGGCTGTCAGTCTTTATGGGAGCAAAGCCCAAACCACACC
>NW_006922605.1:151207-154916 GCF_000298275.1 Orycteropus afer afer
GAAGCAAAGCCCAAACCACACCCACTGCCTGGAGTCCATTCTGACCCACAGCGCCCCTAGAGGACAGAGTGGAACTGCCCACAGGGTCTCCTAAGCTGTCATTCTTTGCAGAAGCAAAGCCCAAACCACACCCACTGCCGTGGAGTCTTTTCTGACTCCCAGCACCTCATAGGGTTTTCTTGGCTGTCACCTTTACGACAGCAGGATGCCAGCCTCACCATCCTTGCTAGACCTGAGCCCGTTGTTGCAGCCACTGGATAGAGTTAAGTGACCCCCAAGGGTGCAGTGAGCCGAGTAGGTTGGCTCTGAGGGCGGCCAGGGCCAAGTTAACACTTCCAGGGGGTGAGGGAGCCAATATTAACTTATCTCTCTTCTATTCGTTGTATCATTGCATGCACTTGCTGTACCTGAGAAAACACCACAGACAACAGGGATTTTTTTTTTTCTTTTCTCTCATGGTTGTGGAGACCAGGAGCCAGATCAAGGTGTAGAGGGGACGTGCTCCTTCTATGAGGCTCTAGAGGTGGGCCCTTCCTGGTCTCTCCTGCTTCTGGTGCCTCTGGACTTGTGGTCACTTCCCTTCAGTCTCTACCCCGTCTTCACACAGCCGTCTCCCCTCTGTGTCTCCCCTCCTCGTTAACAATTGGGTTCAGGACCCACCCTGCTCCAGGGTGACCTCACGTTAACCTGACTGATAATATCCGTCAAACCCCTATTGCCAAAGAAGGTGAAGCTGTCAGGTGCCAGGGGTCAGAACTTGAGCATAGCTCGTGGGAGGCCATTTCAACAGAGGGCAGTTATCTCCACTGTTCAATTACTCCGAAGAAGACATTAAACTGAAGATGTGCACAGCACATAACAGGCAAAGACCCAAAAAAAAAAAAGCCACTGACATTTTAACAGTGTTTCAGAAATGCACAACCAATAGAGTTCAACTTCTTACAGTAAAAAGAAAAAGAAAAAAAAGGAATGAAGAAAACAAAAAATGCATGGAAACAATTAGTCCAAGAGACTAGTGCACCAAGCAAACCTCACCCAACATGACCATGAGACCAGAAGAACTAGGTGGTGCCTATATACCACCGTCAACCCCTCGGAAAGGGATCAGTGTTGGAGATCCTGGATCAAGTGGGAAAATAATGTGGAACAAAGCTCTAAGTCATAACAAAGACCAGGTTTGCTGGTCTGATAGGACCTGGTGAGACCCCTGAGACTATGGCCGCTTGTCACCCTTCAGGCCTGGAATTGAACTCACTCCCATAGCTTCCAGCCAAACAATGTTGTTAGGTGCAGAGCGGTCGGCTCTGACTCAGAGTGACCCCGTGTCCAACGGAACCCAGCCCGGTCCTGCCCAGCCCCACAGTCCGTGCCAGACCTGAGCCCATCACTGCAGCCTCCGCGTCCATCCATCTCATTGAGGGCCTTCCCCTTTTTCGCTGACCCTCCACTTTACCCAGCGTGATGTCCTTCTCCAGGGAACAGTCCCAAAGTAGGTGAGACAACGTCTGGCCATTGTCGCTTCCAAGGGTCAGTCTGGCTGTACTTCTTCCAGGACAGCGCTGTTAGTTCTGGCAGTCCGAGGTACTTTCAGTATTCTCCGCCAACACCACAACTCAAAAGCATCAACTCTTCTTCGGTCTTCCTTATTCATTATCCAGCTTTTCCATGCATACGAGGTGATTGAAAACATCAGGGCTTGAGTGAGGTGCACCTTAGTCTTGAAAGACACATCTTTGCTCTTCAGCACTTTAAAGACGTCTTTTGCAGCAGATTTGCTCAGTGCAATACGTCATCTGATGTCTTGACGGCTCCTTCCGTAGGTAAGGAGCTCTGGTGGTGCAGTGCCTAAGACATTTGACTACTAACCAGAAGGTTGGCAGTTCAAACCCACCAGCCACTCCGTGGAAGGAAGACTGGGCAATCTACTTCCGTAAAGATTCACCCCGTCAGAAACCGAAAAGGGGTTTACTCTGAGTCTGAATCAACTTGATGGCAGTGAGTTTGTTTTTTTTTTGGGGGGGGGGGAGCTTCCATGAGTGTGGCTTGTGGGTTCAAGTAAAATGAATAAAGAGTCGTGTAAGGTGACCATTTACAGCAGGCAGGTGCTCTCCTTCAGACAATCAACCACGGACGTCAGAAGGGCAACATGTGCACAGGGAGATAGCTCAGAGGGCAGGAACGCGCAGGAAAGAAGGACGCAGGGAAAAGGTAGTGGGAGGAAGTGGGAAGAGAGCTGTTACGTTGTGGGGACTGCAGTCAACACCATGAAACAAAATGTGCACGAACTGCTGTGTGGAAAATGCCTTGGCTCTGTGAACCTGTTAACTGTTGCCCTGAGGCCATTTTTAAACCTGAAACCAAAGTGACCTCCGCAGTCGCCTGTAAACCCAACAGTACTTTAGCTTAATTGGTCCAGAAGGTCTGTCTTGAGCACTGTGTCCTTTGAAGATCTGTCCACATGGGATCCCATAGAGAGAGATGAGGATGGACAGACTTCCTCTGTCGTGCTCTGGACATGTCCTGAGGAGACAGCAGTCCCTGGAGAAGAACATCATGCTTGGCCACGTAGACCGCCAGTGACTAGAGGGGAGACCCTCCCCAAGGTGGGTCGACACAGTGGCTGCGATGATGGGCTCAAGTCTGGCAAAGATCGTGAGGCTGGGGCAGGGCCGTGCGGGGCTTTGTTTTGTCGGATGTGGAGTCGAGGTGGGTGGGAGCCGGCTGGACAGCACCCAACAGCATGGGGGACCCAGTTGGCAACAGCGACGGGAAAGACTCAGTAGGAAGCGGAGGAGCAATGGGCTGGTGTGAATGAGGGAGCGGAATTGCCGGGGTGCATGGCAGGCAGCTGAGGAGTGGGAGGATGTCACGCAGGCCCCTGCCTTGCACACGCAGAAACTGCTGGCCGGGGCGTGTGGGGCTCACCCGCCAATACTTCCATTTGCTGCAAGAGGTCACCAGGCTTCATCGCCCCTCCTGCACCTGCACGTCTCGTTCCCACTCCTGCTCTGAGCTCCACTGTGAGGGTCTGAAGGCTTCTGGACGCAATGGACCTTCAGCCACAACGTGGACACTCGGCCTCCGCTCCTTACTGTACCCTGAGCAAGAGAAACTGCAGGTGTGGGCGTGGAGCGGATAACACACACACACACACAAACCAGTGCCCTTCCGACTCGTGCTAACCCGACGCCTGTCGGACTAGAATGGGGCTCTGAAGGGTTTTCCAGGGAAGGAGCCCTGGTGGCACAGTGGCTAAGCGCTCAGTTCTTAACTCAAAGGTTTGCAGTTCAAAACCACAAGTGACTTGGCTATCTGCTCATGTAAAGGCTGACAGCCTTGGAGACCCTGTGGTGCAGTTCCACTCTGTCCTCTAGGGGCGCTGTGGGTCAGAATGGACTCCAGGCAGTGGGTGTGGTTTGGGCTTTGCTTCCGTGAAGAGTGACAGCCTGGGAGACCCTGTGGGCAGTTCCACTCTGTCCTCTAGGGGCGCTGTGGGTCGGAATGGACTCAACGCAGTGGGTTTGTTTGGGCTTTGCTTCCCTGAAGATTGACAGCCTTGGAGACCCTGTGGGCAGTTCCACTCTGTCCTCTAGGGGCGCTGTGGGTCAGAATCGACTCCACGGCAGTGGGTGTGGTTTGGGCTTTGCTTCTGTGAAGACTGACAGCCTTGGAGACCCTGTGGGCAGTTCCACTCTGTCCTCTAGGGGCG
>NW_006922605.1:158513-160647 GCF_000298275.1 Orycteropus afer afer
AATCGGCCGCCAGCGCCGTGGGGGCCGCTGGGGGGTGAACTGGAAGGAAACACCGAAAAGCATCTTGTCCCAGGATTTTCAGAAACCTGGCGGGGCCGAGGGGGGCTGATTAGGGGGTCGTGTGTGTGTGTGTATGTGCGTGTGTGTGTCTGAGTGCCTATGTTGTGCAGCTGTGCGTGGATAAGTGTGTGTCTCTGTGTGTGTATATGTTTGTGAATGTGTGGATGTGTGTTTGGGGTCGTGTGTGTGTGTGTGTCTGTGTGTGTGAGCGAGTGCCTATGTTGTGCAGCTGTGCGTGGATTAGTGTGTGTCTGTCTCTGTGTGTGTATATGTGTGAGTGTGTGTTTGTGGGTCAGTGTGTGTGTTCTCTGCGTGTGTGGGTGTCTCCTGTCGTTAAAAACCAGTGTGGAATGAAGCATGGTGCTTGTCACCAGCTGTGGGGCCCAGCTGGACTCACGGTGACCCCATGGGTGGGTAGTCGAACCTCTCTCCCTTGCGTTTTCAAAGCCGTGACCTTTCCAAACGCGATCACATGGGCTTTCTCACCGGGTGCATCTGTCTGGCTGAGTTTGAACCCCCAACCTTTCGGCTTGTTGTCCACCCCTTACCCATCTGCAGTCATCCAGGGTCTCCTGGGTCCAGTGGGTTATACAAACAGAAACAGACTTAGCTTTTTCGGTTTTTGTTTTTGTTTTTGCCGTGGAGTCCATTCCCACTCACAGTGACCCTAGAGAACAGAGTGGAACTGCCCGACAGGGTCTCCAAGGCTGCCATCTTTATAGAAACAGACGGCCACATTTTTCTCTCATGGAGCAGCTGTTGGGTTTGAACCCGGAACCTTTCCATTAGCAGCTGGGCGCTCAGCTGCCAGGCCTTCGGGGCACGCTCTCTTTCTTTATGTGTTTACCACGCAAATAAAATACCCACAGCATGTACTTCTGGGTGGCCTCTGCCACCTGCCCCCTGGGTGCAGCGGATATGGGGTACGGGTGGGGTGGGGAGAGAGCGCTGTCAGGGTCACAGGGGTGACCCCCTTGGGGAGATTCAAGGAGCGAGCGTGTGGTCCTCCACATTTGGGAGAGAAAATACACCACAGGGGACCTTGCGGCGCCCACTGTCTCCTGGGAGCTGAGATGGGGATCTCTAGAGGGTTCTGCCCCACACCTCCTTCCTCCATCCCCCCAGCCCCCTGACAAGGACACATCAGGTGACAGACGGTTTGAAAACTGTTGTAAAGAAGGTGCTGCAAGCTTTGTGTGTGGGAGGAAGGGGCCCGGCCTCTGTGGTACGGCCCACGCGCCGGCACGTGAGTCTCGCAGACGCACTGCCTGCAGGCTGGCCCCGGAGGAAGAGGAGGGACGAGGGGAGATGCCGGTTCCGGGGCGAGCGTGGCGGGGAGGAACGTGGGATATGGGGGTCACTGGGGGTGAGGCATTACAGATGCATTTTGAACCGCAAGCAGTTACCTAAGGGCCACCGGCCGGGATGTTTCCCTAAGGCGAGCTGGTGGCTAGGTGCGTTAACCTTGCCTGGCAAGCGTGGTTTGGGGCCCATTGAGAACGCGTGGTTTCTGCATTGGCCCGCTCCCAGCCTACCTGGAATAACGCCTCCAATAAAGCAAAGCTGATTAAATTCCCAGATGAGGTACTGGACACATAGCCGGCTCCCCTGGAGTCCATTCCGACGGGGGGAGCGCACGCGTGCAGAGAAACGGCCCCTAGAGGGGTTTCCAGGCTGCCAGGCAGATGGCCAGGCCTTCCCTTCAAGGCGCCTCTGGTGGAGTTCGAACTCCCAGCCTTTGGGCCCGTGGTCCAGGGCTTCACGCCAGGAACGATTCTGAATTAGACACTGTTGTGGCCGTGTGGCTGCGAGCCGTCGTGGAGACCCCGTGGGACAGAGTGAAACTGCCCCTCAGGGTTTTCCTCACGCCTACCTTTCCTAAGGCACTTGACTGCTAACCAGAAGGCTGGCGGTTCAAACCCACCAGCCACTCCTCAGAAGGAAGGTTGGGCAATCTACTTCCGTGGTGATGCTGTCTCGGAAACCCAAGGAGGGGTCGCTAGGAGTCAAGTCCAGTCAATGGCAGTGACTTTGGTTT
This sequence comes from Orycteropus afer afer, assembly GCF_000298275.1. Classification (NCBI taxonomy): domain Eukaryota; kingdom Metazoa; phylum Chordata; class Mammalia; order Tubulidentata; family Orycteropodidae; genus Orycteropus; species Orycteropus afer. The sequence continues at coordinate 160,612 of NW_006922605.1, forward strand.
GGGCTTTGCTTCCAGTGGGTTTAGCTTGGGCTTTGC
>NW_006922605.1:161402-162095 GCF_000298275.1 Orycteropus afer afer
GTGTGTCGGGCAGCGTCGCACGGCTCTTCGTGACCTTCTGCAGGAATGTAGCAGACAGCGTTCCCTGCTCTTCATGAGGTTCTCGCCAACCGAGGTGTGCACGGCCCCTTCCTTCTGGTCTGGATGAGTCTGCATGCTCTGCTGAAACTGCCAATGCGGGGGACCCTGCTGGTGTTGGCAATACTGGTGGCATAGCCTCCAGCCTGCCAGCAACATGCCAGCCACCACAGGATGACAAAGTGACAGGGCCGTGGTGCACGACACCCCCAGAGCTCCTTCCATTAGACCCTCGCCACACCTGCAGTGGTTCTGTACATGATCACATCGAACCACACGCTTCACAGCCATGGTCACGGTGCCTTGGAGATTCAGCACCAAGTTGGAGCCAAGACTGTCTGGCTGATGGGAGGCCGGCTGATGTGTCCAAGCAGTAATGACAGCCCTTGTCTGTACGGAGTGTAACGCTCACAGGCTAGGCTGTGACCCTCGCCCTTCAAATGAGGTGCTATCACAGGATTTTATGAGTGCGTACCCCTCTGGGGTCCACAGAAACCATCATCCCAGGGTGCTCTCTGGGGTCCGTGCCACTCTCCCGGGAAGGGGTGAGGGCGTCCCTAACATCCCATTGCCGGGTGCAAACCCTAGATGGGCCAGGAGGTCTCTTGCGCAAGGTCACAGAGCTGGTGAGTGTGG
>NW_006922605.1:162991-164826 GCF_000298275.1 Orycteropus afer afer
AAGCAAACCCCCCTGCAAGCAAAGCCCTAACCAAACCTGTACCTTGGAGTCCATTCCAACCCACAGCACTCCTAGAGGACAGGGTTTCCAAAGCTGTCAATCTTCACGAAAGCTGACTGCCTCATCTTTCTTCCGCAGAGTAGCTGGTTGGTTTGAATCATTATCCCAATTATACAGTGGAAAATTGAGGCTGACGCGGATAGGTTATGTAGGTCTGCCAAGGTCAGGGGGTCAGAAGGTCAATCGGCAGTCGAATTGAGACCCAGGGACCCGTGTGTGTGTGTGTGTGTGTGTGAGTGTTTGTGTAATCTCACCCCGATCACCAGTCAACACAACTTTTAAAAGTCTATTCCACTTTCTGTTTCCTTCTCCTTTAGGTCCTGGGAATAATCTTCTGTATTGGGGGCTTTGCACACGAGGAGCTAGTCTATGTTCCCCTCCAAGTGGGTGGCAGAAACGGTTAAGCTCAGCTACTAACTGAAAAGTTGGAAGGTGAAATCCACGGAGAGGCACCTGGAGGAAAGGTCTGGCAACCTGTTTCCATAAAGACCCCAGCCCAGGAAACCCTGTGGAACAGAGCTCGACTTGGAGACCCACGGGGATGCCATGAGTCAGGGCCAAGTGGACGGCCCGTAACAGCAGCAGCACTGTCTTCAGGGAGAGTCCTTGGGCAGTGCCCGTGGCGAACACGCTCAGCTGGGGACCGAAAGTTTGGGGGTTCAGCTTATCCAGCGGTGCCTTGGGAGAAAGATCCGGCAGTCGCCTTCTCAGAAATCAGCCCCTGAAAACCATATGTAGCACAGCTGTAGTCTGACCCCTGTGGGGGCCCCGTGAGCTGCAGCCCACTTGACAGCAAGCCTCTATCTGGTCGTCATCTTAAAATCCTTCACCGTCACTGAACATGGAGGGGATCCCGGTGCTGCAAAGACTGACTGTGGCCGGCTGCTTGCTGCAAAGTTGGGGGTTCAAATCCACTTCCTCAGAAGACACACCTTGAGATCGGCTTTCCAGAGGTCACAGCCTGTAACTGGGAGTCCAGAGTCGACTAAACGCCAACTCGCACCAACCACCAGTTCCTGGCCAGTGAGCTTGCTTTCATAGGAGCATGCCTTTTCCAAGTCCAGGTAAGTGGCGCTGGAGGAAGACAGTACAATGGCTGAGTGCCGTGAAGTCCAGTCCGACTCATAGCGACCCTGTGTGACAGGGTACAGCTGCCCCATGGGGTTTTTCTAAACTGCAGTCTTCATGCAAGGAGATTGCAAGGGCTCCCCACCGTCCAGCAGAGAGTGGGTTTGAACCTCTGACCTCTCGGTTAGCAGACGAATGCTTAAGCACTGTGCCACCAGGGCAAGACATGTTATTCTTGCTTCCAGGGCTGCTTCTAGTCTGTGGACATGCCAGCGCTTCTCTGTCCAGCTCTCGAGACGCGGCCGCTCACCATTCTCTGGCGTCCTTAGCTGGGGGTGGACATCCTCCGCTACCGCTGTCCTCACACCCTACTTTCCAGATGTTCACGTTCATGTCGCCTGCATTGCAGGTGCCTCTCCACAAATTGCAGCCACGTGGGATGACAGTAGGGAGCTGGGAGGTGTTGACAGGCGGGAAGAGGTAGCCTGGTGCCCACCTGGCTTGCACCCTCACTCGGTGATGCCCAGTGCTCTGTGCAAGTCCAGGCATGTGGGAGTGCCTAGAGAGGTCTGTTCGGTGTGTGGCGCTGGAGACAGGGCACAGCGAGGAGGCCCGGGGTGCGACGGGTCAGTGTTCCGATGCTAACCACAAGGCAGGGTTTTGCAATCTGCTCCCATAAAGATGACAGCCTTGGAAACCCTGTGGGC
>NW_006922605.1:165489-169301 GCF_000298275.1 Orycteropus afer afer
GTTTGGTTTGGTCTTTGCTTCCAGTGGGTTTGGTTGGGGCTTTGCTTCCAGTGGGGTTGGTTGGGGATTTGGTTCTGTAAAGATCGACAGCCTTGCAAACCTTGTGGGGCAGTTCCACTCTGTTACCCTGGGTCTCTATGAGTTGGAAACAACTGGGTGGCATCTACAACAACAGGAGGAAACAGCTGGCAGGAGCATTCACAGCCAGGTATGTTCACACCCAGAGTCCCAAAAACTTGGGCTTGAGAGGGAAGAAAACAGTGCATAAAAAGAGGGAAACGGTGCCGCGTGCAGGCGATAAACACAGTCTGTGCCTCCGTGCAATTCCGCCGCTAAACAGATACTGTTTGTGCTCCCCAGCCTGGCTGAGAAGTTTCGGGGGGAGTGAGCAGACATTAATGGGACTGACGCAGGGAGAGTGGAAATCATGCCAACCTCGACGCAGTGAGAAGGTGCAGCCAGCGAGGCTGACGGTTACGCGCAGGAGTGGGTGAGTGGAGCGGAGACTTACTGTGTTGATTTTCACCAGAAACACAGCAAAGTGTTTGTTAAGGCCTGGATCGTGTCCTCCAAACATAGATGCATTAATCTTGCTACACCCGTGGTTTATAACCGTATTTGGAGATCGGGTTTTCTCCGTTAACTTCATGAAGCCCTTCGGGCATGCCTCGTTGATCGCTTTATTGAGCCTGGCAGATACTGTGCTCCTACAGATGGAAGACGTGTGGCCACCCCGCGTGCAGCAAGCCTGTGGTGTCACTTTCCCAACACCGTGTGCTGACTTCGTGTCTCTCTGTCCCCTGCTGGTCATTCCCACAATGCTTCAAACTTTTGCATCACGCCGCTGCTCACTTCGTAGTCGAAAGGAAGGTCCACGTAACTCTCACAGGCACTGGGAAGCCGGGAAATGCACGTGACTCCCTTTATTGCAGCCATATATGCTTTACTGTGGTCGTCTGGAACCGAACTAGTGATATCTCCGAGGCCTGCCTGTATGAGTGTAAGGGGTAGCCACACCAATTTTGTTCGAGATGTAAAAGGGCACATTGAACAAGCAGCAGAAAATAGCTGGAGGAAGGTACGTGCCAGGTGAGGATCCCCAAGGAACCAGGAACAGAAGCTGAAAGTGGTAAGGACCTTCTCCCAGAAGCCACAGAGAGAGAGAGAGAAAGGGCAGGGCCCTGGATCCAGACTCCCAGCCTCCTAAATTGTGAGAAAGTAAATTTCTGTTTGTTAAAGCCACCCCCTTGTGGTATTTGTGTTATAGCAGCAGTAGACAACAGAAAACCCCAACCAAACCCACTGCCATCGAGTCAATTCTGACTTAGGGCAACCCCATAGGACAGAGTGGAACTGCCCCAGAGGGTTTCCAAGGCTGTCAAACCTTATGGCTGCCACATCTTTCTCCCATGGAGTGGCTGGTGGGTTCGAACCACCGATGTTCTGGTTAACAGCTGAGTGCCATAAGCACAGTGCCACAAGGGCTCCTTGTCAACAACTAAAACAATATTGAAAAATAAATGGATGAAGACACTTTTCATTCTGATACGTCGCTCCCAGGTCTGCTCTAAAAGCCTTTGGAGGGTGACTGAGGAGGAAGAAGAACTGAGGTGTGAGTTGTGATGTTATATTCACACGCCATCAACACCATGCTCCATGTTTGTCCCAGAGGGATGGACGCAGAATGGCATCTGTCCTTCCCCACGTGGTCAGTCCTGCGCTTGCCTCCCAAATGTACTCCTTTTGAACAGCTTGTTATAAAGCTATCCCGATTGGTTGATCAAAAGGGGGGAAAATGTAGAATAGAATTTCAAATTCCCATGGACTCAAGATTCTTCAGAGCTGTGGAGGCTGGATGAACCCTTAAAACTATTGCCCTGAGGTCATCTTTAAACCTTAAACCAAAAATACCCCCTGGAGTCTTCTCAAAAGCAAACAATAAGCCCAAACCACACCCACTGCCGTGGAGTCCATTCTGACTCACAGCGCCCCTAGAGGCCAGAGTGGAACTGCCCACAGGGTTTCCAAGGCTGTCAATCTTCACAGAAGCAAGCTGCTTTCTTTCTCCCATGACGTGGCTATTGGGTTCAAACCAGCCATCTTTTTTGTTAGCAGCCGCATGCTTTAATTCCTGCACTACCAGAGCCCCTTTAACCAAGTAACACTTTGGTTTCTCTGGTAGGGAGCATCTGCTTTGAGCATTGGGCTCTTTTAAGAACTCAAATCGGGAACAGCCACTTACAGGTTCAGACAGGAAGCTTCAGGGGTGAGGAGTACCTGCTACGGGGGAGGAAGGTTCGGAAAAAGTGGGAGAGAATGGTTGCACAGCTGAGAGGATGTCACAGGGTCCCGCGGTTGTCCACGCGGGAACTGTTGAGCTGGTGTATATGGGAGTTGAGGATGTGTGTCAGCTTGGCTGGGCCTGGTCCTGAGTGGCTGGCCAGCTGGATGGAGTGAAGCCCCGTGGTGGTGCTGGCAATCAGCTCCACGGTGCAATCTACTGGAGCACCTGAGCCGCTCCCAGTAGACAAGGAGAAGGTCTGAGGCAGGTCTCTGCGGCTTTTGGGCACGCTTGCACCCTGCCTGTAGCTGAGTCGTTGTTCAGCAGCCTGCCATGTTCTCTGCCAATCTTGGGCACATCTCTTAATGGACTTGAGTTAGTGGCCTGCCGTGTGGTTTGGTAACATCGGGACTGTGCCTTTCCACTTGTCAACCTTGGGTTTGTCAGCCTCAGCAGCCAGCAACTGTCTGAGTGAAGAGATGCCTCCAGCTCTAGTCGGCCGGGAGCAAGAGGCAGAGCTGGGCCCCAAGGTCGAAGGGCTTTCACCCAGCCCCTAGAGCCTGGCACTTTGAACTCAGACTTCTAGCCTCCAAAGCTGTGAGAGAATAAGCTCCTATTTGTTCAAGCCACCCATTAGTAGCATTTTTATTAGAGCAGCATGAGGGACCTACAACAGCGTGCGTTCTGTCACGTGTATCATCAACAACAACAAAAGCAAATGACAAAAATGAAGAGAAGCTTTCTGCACGGACTGTGAGTTGGGCGGACAGGCGGCAGAACCCTGTAAAAGGTGGACGCCCGCACCCCGGCGATCAGCAACTTCCTTTTCTGGAAAGTCGCTGGCACCTTTCAGCACAGCCTTCCAGGTAATGCCCGTGCTGGCGAGCGCGTGTCCGTGGAGCCTTCCAGGAGGCGGCCAGGGTTTGCTGGAGTTTTGGAAACCCCTGACCTCCCTCGGAGCCAAGTAAGAGACCGGCTTGAAAAGTCCATTTAATAAATGCAGCTCTCAGCTCCAAACAGGGTGAGCGTGAGGGCAGGGCTGGATGGCCGCGCGGAGGCAATTCCAAAAGCGTTCCAGCAATGGCGAGGAGCAGACGGGCCTGCGTCGGCGGGCAGGCTCCCGGAACGACGGGGACACACTCGGGGTGTGCACACCTGCCGGTGGGGTTGGTGAGGGATTTTTAGGGCTGGGCACTGACTGGGCTCCCTGGCGCAGGTGGTGTCATAGGCTTCCGTCGAGTTGGCCCTGACTCATGGCAATGCATGCACAAGACAGCAGACGTGGCCGGTGCCCCACCGTCCTCACGGACAGACGGGTGATGACCGCGTGAGGAGCACTAGCCGGGAACCTGAGCGTCCACAGGAAAGGAGTGGATTCCACCTGCAGCCACCACCGTGTGCTTTCTGGCTGGTCGTCCTACGTTCGATTCCACCAAGGTGACCATTCACAGAGGACAAGTACACCCCAGGGTTTCCTAGGCCGTCAGCTTTCTGGGAGCAGATCCCCACGTCTTTTGATTAGCAGACAGGC
>NW_006922605.1:175837-176561 GCF_000298275.1 Orycteropus afer afer
TTCACCCAAATCCTAAAAAAAAAAAAAACCAAGTGAAGATATGTTGTTGGTGCTGGTTGCCCTGGTAAAGGGCTCAGCGGCTAACTGGTAAAGCTGGCATTTCCAACCCACCCAGTGGGGCCACGGAGGAAAGGCCTGGCCGCCTGCTTCTGTAAAGATGACAGCTAAGGAGAGCCTTTGTTGTAAGAAAAATGAAGATGACAGCTTGATTCTATCCCATGGGGTTGTGGTACATCACTGGACTAGAGGACAACTAACAACAACACTTACCCAACGGTTGGAACTTCGAACCCACCAGGAATGCCAGGAAGAAAGACCTGCCAACTGCCTTCTGTAAAGATGACAGACGTCAAGAGGAAAACCGTCGGGAGCAGTTTTATTGTCTGACACACGGGGGCACCATGACTCAGAGCGGCCGCGATGATGACCGCTTGGGTTTGCTGTTGATTTGAAAGGTCAACAGTCAGACTCCCTGGGGAAGGTCCATTGTCGAGGTGGCACCGGTACCAGGACCCCAGAGCGGGACGCTATGCGCCGTACCAAGCCGTGCCGAAGGGCTGTCTCTTAGCAGCTGCAGTAACTTAAGGGGGGTCAATGGCATTTCTGGCCATAAATCGTGTGTCACTCGATGGCACAGAGGCAGTAAAAATGGACAGAGAAAGGCTTTTAGGGTCCCCTACCCCCACCTCCACTCCAGCAGCCACCGCGAGGGGTTGCACAGCTC
>NW_006922605.1:177786-178973 GCF_000298275.1 Orycteropus afer afer
TTGGGCTTTGCTTCCCTGAAGATTGACAGCCTTGGAGACCCTGTGGGCAGTTCCACTCTGTCCTCTAGGGGCGCTGTGGGTTGGAATCGACTGGACGGTACTTAACTATAACTCCCATTTATTTGTTTATTCAATCATGTATTCATATCACTGTGTTGTTGGCAGCCATCCCCTCAGCCCCTCACACACAAGCTAGGTCTTCCTTCCTACTCTGTCTCAATCTGGAAGCTCGGCTGAAACCTGTCCAGCCTTGTAGCAACTCACAGGCCTCCCCGCACAGATGGGTGCTGGCTGTGTTTGAAGCACCCTGCCTGGGAATCGAACCCGGGGGCTCCTGCATGGTGGGCGAGTATTCCACACGGAACCACCAATGCATCCCTCTCAGTGTGGGCTACGTATTTCCTATGTGCAGCGTGTACTGGGGCGTTTAAACATTTGAGCCATTCAGAGTGCATTTTCTTTGATTACGTGTCTCTTTGACTGTTTGCAGCATTCCTCCCTCTGTGGTTAAGCTGGCATCATCTCTGTCCCTGTCCTAGCGCCAGACATCTGTCCCCAAGCAGCCTTGGTCCCTCCCACTGATGGTGGACACCAGAGGCAGCTGATGAAACGAATACAGCAACTCGAAAGGGTCGATGACCGGCCGAGGGGGCAGGGAGTGTGTGTTCATGCTGGTGAAATAGTTTTGGAAAAGGTTGTTGAGAAATGTGGTCCAAGTTGAAGGCTTAAAACCAACGTCCCCGAAGGGTACCTGCAGAAATTGTAGAAGTGGTGTATTTTTGTTGTGTGTCTTTGCACCAAATTAAAAAAGAAAGGAAAAGGAACCAGGAACTGGTGATCACATTGAGAACAGCAACTTGAAAGGATCGAAGACAAGCTTAAGATGCTGTGAGTTGATGTTAAACCAAGCCCACTGTGGTGGGGTCGATTCTGACCCACAGCGCCCCTAGGGGACAGAGTGGAACTGCCCACAGGGTTTCCAAGGCTGTCAATCTTCACGGAAGCAAAGCCCAAACCACACCCACTGCCTGGAGTCCATTCTGACCTACAGCGCCCCTAGAGGACAGAGTGGAACTGCGCCACAGGGTTTCCAAGGCTGTCAGTCTTCACAGAAACAAAGCCCAAAGCAAACCCACTGCCTGGAGGGGATTCTGACCCACAGCGCCCCTAGAGGACAGAGTGGAACT
>NW_006922605.1:179592-181511 GCF_000298275.1 Orycteropus afer afer
CAGTAATTTTTTCAGAGAAAGAACTCAGGATCGGGGCCCTGGGTGGCAGGACTTCCTGGCCTCGTGGGGGAGACACTGGCCGTCATTAGTCACTTCTGATGTTCCTTCCTCTTGTATCTCCTGCTCACAGGGGTCCAGAAGGGACACAGTGGTCTGGCAGCTGTCACGTCTTCTGGTTCACCTGCGTGCCAGGTATGCCCAGGCCAGGTATGAGAGTCCCGCCCTCGCCGACCACCAGTGGGCCAAGACTTCAGTGTGGAGGGTTGGATCCCTAGAGGCCACCACTCCACCATCTCGGGAGGCGTCCAGCCAGCATGTCCGCCCAGGGGCGAAGGCGGAGTGACTGCCAGTGAGAATTAAGGTCATTGCCACCATCACTCACCTATGAAGCCATCCCCAGCCACTGGGACTTGGGCATCTGTAGGGCCATAGTCATTTCTGTGGGCGCCACCCCTCCCACAGCTCCTCGGCCAACCCTGCGCGCGCCTGGCCCCCGCTGTTGTGACATGCCTATCCCCCCACCTTTGTGCATCACCCTCGGGGTCCACACGTCCACGGGGCAGCCCTGCAGAGGGGTAGCCCCTCTCCCTGTCGGGCTAGAGAACTCAGACGACACCTTCAGAGGACCCCATCCTCAAAGTAGGTGCGAACGGGACCCCACCTCCTGAGACCTCAGATGCAGTCCTGGGCCCACGTTCCTTCCAGGCAACTTCCGTGCTTACGGCTTGACCCTCCGTGTGCTGAGCTAGCACTCAGGGGCGGACACCCAGGGGCCCCCCACGCTCCTTGTCTCCAACGCACCCCAAAGATTTCTGTCGGTCTGCCTCAAGGAGAAGACAACCCGTCCTGGACAGAGGAGTCAGTCTATAAAATATGTAAAAATATATATACATATATATAACAGACTAGAGACTATCAATGCAGTGAAAAAGTTCTGGAAAGTTCGAGAAAGTTCTCGAGACATCAAGCATTCATTGCAGAGCACAGGAAGTGCTTTTCTGAGGTGCATTCTGTGTCTGAGTTGCATTGGACAGTCAAGCAGCCTGCAAGGACGTGGAACTGTTTTTTTCTCTCCGGGTGCAACACCTGAGTTGGGGGGCAGTGGAAGTGCAGGCAGTTCCGGCGGGGAGGCGCGTGCGTCCTGGCAGTTCCGGCGGGGAGGCGCGTGCATCTTGGTAAATGTATCATATTGACGGTGTGCGGCCCAGCAGCGTCGCCCCCGCCCTGCCTGTCTGTCCGTCCGTCTGTCTGTGCACTCCCTTGAACGCTCCCATCCCTCCGTGTCCGCAGGTGTGATGTATGACGCCCGAGTGCTGTCTTGTCATAGCTTCTGCCTTTCCGCGTGGAGAGAGGCCATACGGACACGGCTGCTGTGGCTATCCGAGAAAATAAAATATTTTTGAAACCACATGGCACTGTCAGTGGGTGCAGATCTTTGCGTCATTGGGGAAACAGGAACAGTATGGGGTCGTCTTGTCTGTAGGGGAGAGAAAGGAACCACTGGTCCTACAGATGGGACCCCAATGCTTACTGCCATGGAGTCCATTCCGACCCACAGCGCCCCTAGAGGACAGAGTGGAACTGCCCACAGGGTCTCCAAGGTTGTGATTTTTACAGGAAGAAGCACTGGTGTTGAAATGATTAAACCACTTGGCTGCAAAATAAAAGATCATCAGTCTGAACCCACCGCTCTGCAGGATAAAGGTGAAGCAGTGGGTGTGGTTTGGGCTTTGCTTCTGTGAAGATTGACAGCCTCGGAACCCCTCTGGGGCAGTTCCACTCTGTCTTCTAGGGGCGCTGTGGGTCGGAATGGACTCCACGGCAGTGGGTGTGGTTTGGGCTTTGCTTCCGTGAAGATTGACAGCCTTGGAGACCCTGTGGGCAGTTCCACTCTGTCCTCTAGGGGCGCTGTGGGTCAG
>NW_006922605.1:181611-183079 GCF_000298275.1 Orycteropus afer afer
TATTTATTGTGATTTGGGTGGCACTTTACAGAACAAACTGGTTTTCCGTTGGACAGTTCCTACGCATTTTGTTTCGTGACATTGATGGATATCCCCCAATGCACAGCTCTCTCCCACTCCCAGCCTGACCTCCCTTTTCTCTCAATCATTGCATTCAGGTCAAACTGTGCTGCCATTTGTATTGTGTTCTGACCTCAGATTTCTAAGGAGCCCTGGTCGTGCAGTGGTTAAGGCATTTGGCTGCTAACCAAAACGTCAGTGGTTGGAACCCACCAGCTACTCTGTGGGAGAAAGATGTGGCAGTCTGTTCCCATAAAGATTACAGCCAGGGGAAATCCAGTGGGGGTCGCTATGAGTCTGAATGGACTCCACGGCAGTGGGTGTGGTTTGGGCTTTACTTCTGTGAAGATTGACAGCCTTGGAGACCCTGGGGTGCAGTTCCACTCTGTCCTCTAGGGTCACCGTGAGTCGGACTCAACTCCTCAGCAAAGTGGGGTTTTTTTTATTATTATTATTTTATTTCTCTGTGTCACTGAGAGGCTTCTGAATGGGGAGTTTCACCTCCATTTCCCTCTCAGGCCCCTGTAGTTATTGCATTTTATTTATTTATTTTTTTTTTTTGCAAGATGCTGGGATTTTCCAAAGTTCACTATCATCCTCACATCCTGGCTCTCTGTAGTGTTGGCCTTGTTGTCTGTGTTCTATTTGGGGATCGGCGAGGGCCTAAGATAATATTTGCTGCATGTCAACAAAAACCTCATGATGGAGAAAACTGCATGGCAGCTTGGGGGTTCCCTGCCTAGGGGTTCTTCTTCTTGTTGTTGTTGTCTGTCTTGGATTATTTCCTGGGTTTCCAGGCAGCTGGACGAGGAGGTGGGGCTGCCTCTGAGCAGAGGAATTATATTTAGGAAGGGAGTGTTCTTCCCCGGCAGCCAAAGGTCCCCTCGGCTGATCCCTCAGGACTCGGCGTTTATTTAGTCCAGCGAGCTATAAAGAGACCGCTTCCCGTCACAGCCAAGTGACCTGTTTTGGGGCCTACATTCCGTCTACTCCGGCGTCCACAGCAGAGGCAGCGTCCCCAGCTGGTTCCCGGGCACTCGTGTCTTTGGTTTGAAAGGAGGGAAAACAAACGGTCGGCCGCGGACCCGGACTCTCGGTGCCCCGACGTGTGTCAGAGCAGAACTGGGTTCCATGGCGTTTTCAGGACCTGACTATTGAAAGCTGATCACCAGCCCTTACTTCCGAGGGACCCTGAACTTCTTACCTGAGTGCATTCACTGTGGGCGCTGCCTGCACTCTCCTTTGGGTTTTGTTGTTGTTTTGTGCCTTCGAGTGGGACCCGACTCAGCTTCTTCTTAGCTCTCTGTTAACCATCTAGCGATCAGTCATCCATCAGCCCTCTGTCCTCTGGCTGCCTGCTTCTCCATCTCTCTGTTTATGTCATAAACCACTTGGGGTTGACTTGACC
>NW_006922605.1:188799-191963 GCF_000298275.1 Orycteropus afer afer
CTATGAGTCGGTCCGACTTGATGGCACGTAACAACAACAACCGGGACTAAGGCAGAAAGGTCAGCAATTCAAAGCCACCAGAAGAAAGAGGAGGCAATCTATTACCATGTTGGAAACCCAGCAGGGGTTGCTGTGACTTGGAATCAACTCAAGGGTAGTGAGTTTCTTTTTTCTTTTTTTTTTAAGCATTCTATAGAATCAGATCTGCTTCCTGTGTCTTAGAGGCAGACCCCACCCCTGCAGGAGAGAACACCCCGCCCATGCCCACTGCTCTCAGCGGTCGGTCGTCAGGCAGACACCCAGTGGGAGCTGTCTCCCGCAGGTGGCCGTGCCCACCGTCAGACAGAGAACAGCCCACCGGCCCAGAACAGGGCAACTATCTGAACCACAGAGCGGTACTATTTTAATACATAAAACAAAAAACAATACTTTTGGTAGGAGTCCCTGGGTGGTGCAAAATTGAAGCATTTGACTAGTAGCCAACACGATGGGAGTTCAAACCCACCCACAGGTGCATCTCACGAAAGCCCTGGCAGGTTCTCCAAAGTCACAGCCTTGAAAACTGTGGAGCAGACATGGGGTTGCCGTGACTCCGAGTCGTCTTCACGACAACTGGCAAAAACAACACACTTACGATATTTTATTATTAACCCAGAGAAGGAAACTACGGCCAAAGTTTAGGTGAAGGATATTTGGGTGTCTGCAAGCAATGTGGAAGAGCTAACTCCAGGGAAGGGGATTTCAGATCTTGGGTGAATTTGTAACATCGTCCGGGTTTATCTAAGGGGCTGGAAGGGTGGTGTGGGTGGTGTCAGAGTCTGAGGATACAAGGAAGTGTGGGGACGGGATCTGTGGCCGCCACTTCCCTCCCCATGTGGTGGAGATGCAGTTTCTTGGGCCAGGCAGGGAGGCCCAGACGGGAGAGTCATCATTTCATTGTCACCATCCACCCATACATCCACCGTCCAACCAACCACTCATCCATCCATCCGTGTATCCGTCCATCAAACCATCAATCCATCCATCCATCTGTCCCCCATCCATCCATCCATCCATCCATGTAGACATCCACCCACCCACCAACCCATCCATCCACCATCAATCCATCCATCCATCATCCACCCACCCACTCACCTGTTCACCCACCATTCATCCATCCATCCATCTATCCACCATTCATCCATCCATCCATCCATCCATGTAGCCATCCACCCACCCACCAACCCATCCATCCACCATCAATCCATCCATCCAACATCCACCCACCCACTCACCTGTTCACCCACCATTCATCCATCCATCCATCATCCACCATTCATCCATCCATCCATCCATCCATCTAGCCATCCACCCACCCACCAGCCCATCCATCCACCATAAATACATACATCCACCAGCAATCCATCCATCCATTTGTCCCCCATCCATCCATTAATCCATCATCCATGTAGCCATCCACCCACCCACCAACCCATCCATCCACTATCAATCCATCCATCCATGTAGCCACCATTCATCCATCAATCCATCCATGTATCTATCCATCCATCCACCCCCACCCAGTCATCCACCATCCATCCACCCTTTGATCCATGTACCATCCACTCACCCATCCATACATCAAAATCCATATATCCACCACCCACCTATCCATCCTTCCATTCAGTGCTCATCCATCAACCCATCCACCCACCCACCCACTCACTCATCCACCAACCATCTTCAATCCATGCATACATCCATCAGGCATGTATCCACCCACCCACCCATTCATCCATCCATCCACCCACTCACCTGTTCATCCATCTGCCCATCCATCCATCCACCATGAATCCATCCATCCACCATGAATCCATCCATCCATCAGCCATCCACCCACTCACCTGTTTATCTGCCATTCATCCACCATCAATCCATCCATCCGTGTATCCACCCATCAAACCATCCATCCATCCATCCATCTCTCCAGCATTCATCCACCAACCCATCCATCCATCTATCCATCCATCCATCCGTCTATCCACCATCCATCCACCCTTTGATCCATGTACCATCCACTCACCCATCCATACATCAAAATCCATACATCCACCACCCACCCATGCATCCTTCCATCCAGTGTTCATCCATCAACCCATCCACCCACCCACCCACTCACTCATCCACCAACCATCTTCAATCCATGCATACATCTATCAGGCATCTCTCTAGCCATCCACCCACCCATCCATCCATCCATCCCCCATCTCTCCACCCACCATACATCATCTCTCCATCCATCCATTACTTTCTGAGACTGACCCGTCAACTGTCCATGGGGATGGGAGAAAGTGGGAGGCACCTTTCAGTGAAAGAAGTTGAGCTCTGTCTGATAAGGAGTCTTGGCTCAAATCGTAGTCTAGAGTCAGGCTGCCTTGCTTCCCCCAGGCTTGCACATCGACTTGCTGGGACACCCTATCATGCTCCTTTCCCTCTGCCTCCTCTGGTGCCCGACTTGACAAACACAGAAATAATAGGACATGTACCTCTCAGGGCATTGTGAGAATTAAATATGCTAATATTCTTATATACGCTAATATGCACAGAAGGCTTTTAACACGTGCTGGTGACAGCTTCTCTGAATATGTTATGTTCTCCAAAGAACAAAGTTAAAATAAATAGAACCATGCAACCGTAAGTGTGAATTGTGTTGAATTTAGAGGGCAGGGTTGGCATATTAGGGTACAGGCCACGAGTTTATCCAGGAGCGCTGGCTAACAAGATAAGCATTTACACTCTTCTCCGAGACCTTGTGTATCAAGGAAGAAAGTTATCTGAAAATCGGAACAGCAAAACATGTTCCCGTTTTAAGTGAAAAAGACTTTGGTGGAGGTTAAAGCTGTGTGCTCTGCGGAAGCCGTGATAAGACGAGAAGACCGCCTATCTTAGAGACCCAGATGAAAGCCCCATGCGGTGGTGAAAATGTGGAAATGCATCCCCACACTAAGTCCTGTGTGGTGATCTGCTTCCAAAGATCTGAGTTATCTATGGCTGCTAGAAAGGAAATACCACAAGGGGGGGGGCATTTAACAAACAGACATTTATTTTCTCACAGTTTAGCAGGCTAGAAGCCCAAATTCAGGGCGCCAACTCTTGGGGAACGCTTTCTCTCTCTGTCAGCTCTG
>NW_006922605.1:192568-193351 GCF_000298275.1 Orycteropus afer afer
AGGAGGTTCTCAGCACAAGGACTCCAGGTCCAAAGAATGGGCTCTGCTTTTAGTTCTTCCTTCTTCGCAGTACCGATGTCCCTCCTCTCTGCTGGCTTCTGTCTCCTCTTATGTCTTGTAAAGGAAAAGGTGATTCAGGACACACCCCCAGGAAAATGCCTGTTACACGGGTCAAGCCTGTGATCTTGAGGAAGGGGACAACTTAAGTAGAGGGAATGCATTCCACCCACATCCTGCTTCATTAACATAACAACATAACCTCTCTCCCTTTAACATAACCTAATCCTGTCTCCTTAACCACGGGCACACATTCATGTTTACAGCGCTTCATAAAATGGAGGGTAATTACATCACATCACATCATCGGGGATGGTTATGTAGCTGCTGAAACACTGAGCATTCAGCCAAGTGGACACACACATCTAGGGCACACTATTCAACCCATGACAGGCAGGTTATGGACGCCAGTGGGTGAACCAGATAGACCAGTTGTCATTGATTTGACTCTGAGTCACAGAGTGCCTCAGAGCACGACTGAGCTCCATAAAGCTTTATTTTTTTCAGAAGTAGATCACCAGGCCTTTCTTCCTCTGTGTGGACTTGAACCTCTAACCTTCTGGTTACCAGCCACGCATTCTCTACACCACGTAGAAACTCCAGGATATGTGGTCTCATAAGACCTGTTGTGGTGGAGTTGATTCTGACCCACAGCGCCCCTAGAGGACAGAGTGGAACTGCCCACAGGGTCTCCCAGGCTGTCAATCTTCACAGAAGCAAAGCCCA
>NW_006922605.1:193732-195554 GCF_000298275.1 Orycteropus afer afer
GGAAGCAAAGCCCAAACCACACCCACTGCCCTGGAGTCCATTCTGACCCACAGCGCCCCTAGAGGACAGAGTGGAACTGGCCACAGGGTCTCCAAGGCTGTCAGTCCTCACAGACGCCGACTGCCTCATCTTTCTCCTGCAGAGCAGCTGGTGGATTGGAACAACCACCATTTCAGTTTGCAGCCAATCACTTAATCCCTGTGCCACCAGGGCTCCCTAGTATACTTGATATTCTTACTGAAAGCTTCAGAAATTACCAAAGGAAGGCACCGTGAGGGTAAATGGTTTTGACACCGATTGTGATGCTCATATTGGTGGTTTGGAGTAAAACATTGACAATCCAAAGTGTTGGCACATTTTGAAGACGCGTGGAGCGTGGGAAACAACAAACCAGGAGGAAAAAGTGCTAAAACGGTCCCTCGTTGCTTTGGAAACAAAGAAGTAGAAGGACTTGCCGAAATGGCTGCTAAGAGGATAAAGAGAGGCTTGAACAGTTTGACTTTGCAGGGGTTCTTTCTACAGTAGCTCAAAGCTAAATAAGAAAATCTGATCGACACGGTGTAATTGTCATCGCTGCTGGGATCCATGTAATCTTAGTTTATTCTCTGCAGCCCTGAAAGTGAGCGTGAGATGCTGTGGGTCTTGCATCACTTGGGCAGGTGGCGAACATGAGTCATTTTGGCCCAAGTAGCCCAGGCTAATAAGGCAGTGAGTCGGCGGGAGAATCCTGCCTTCCATGCGGAGATCTGTGTTCGATTCCTGCCCTGTGTGTCTGACGGCCACCACCCGCCTGTGCGTGGAGGCGTGCGTGTGCCTGTGGTGATGAAAACATCACGGGAGCTTCCAGACAGAGACACACGGGGAGGACAGGCCTGGCTGTCTTTTTCTGAAGAGCAGCCAGTGAAAAGTCTCTGGGGTCCAATGATGTGACCCTACAGTGAGTCGTGAGGAGGCTGTAGGACTGTCCCACTATGCACGGGGTCACTGTGACTCTGAGCTGACAGAACACACAGCCTGGGAGCGGGTGAATTCACCCTCTCTTGCGAAGAAGTGCAGGACCTGTGTTAACCCCTGCCCTCCTTGTCTCTCAGGTTGTGGCTTGTTGTGTCGCCTTACTGAGTGGGAAAATCTCATCATCCCACTTGTGAGTTGCACAGGGTTTTTCCACGTCTTCGCTGACAACCCGCATTTGGAAGCCGCGTTGTATCATCCGGCATAACCGTGAGCTCCAGTTTCTCTTGGTGGAAAGGCTGCTGCATGCAAACTGGGGTCGTTCATGTTGAATCCATCAACGAGTTTGCAGGTGCAAGGTGCCTGGCTTCAGTCGGGAGTCAGGGAAGGCTGGTGTCCCGGGGCACGGTCCTGGGGGCCTATCTCAGTTTGCTCTCCCCCCCACAGTGGGATCTGTTCCGTTCTCACGGAGCCACCGGAACAAGCCTGCGAGGTAGGTGCTCTTGGATCATGTCTACAGTTGTGACACTCAGGACCAGAGAGGTTGAGACACAGGCCTAACACAACACAGCCGGTGCCTGGAACTGCTGAGAACACACACTGGCTCATAATTACTGACGGGGCTGCACAGTCTGCCCCGGCCTGGCCCAGCAGACAGCCTGAGGGATGGTGAGGGGCTGGCAATAAGCCAGGAGGTCGACAATCTTCCTTCCTTTCATTCACTCACCTACACACCCATCCACCTACCCATCCATCCATCCACCCACCTATCTATCAATGCACATACCCTCCATCCATCTACCTAACATTCATCCTTCCATCTATCCACTCCTCCATCCAACTGTCTTCCTTTCCATCCATCCATCCGCCC
>NW_006922605.1:197183-198051 GCF_000298275.1 Orycteropus afer afer
AGAAGTTGGTGGGGAGAGGGCTGGTTCCCAGCTTCGTTTGGGAAGTCACATCTCGCTGGAGATGGAGCCAGAGTCAGGGTGCAAAGGGGTAACGTATCCGGGGACAGGCGGTGTACTTCCGTGTGCAGTCCTCCCTGCTTAGCTGTTTGTCCGTGACAGAGACCGGTAGGTTCCAGAGAGTCTCCACCGCTGAGCAGAGGAGCTGGAGCTCGGGGCACTCGCAAGCCTGACACGGACGCAGGAGTTTCGCTTCATACATAACAATAAGGCGAGAGACGAGACTCCCCAAGGGTTCAGGAAATTGGAATCGACAGGACGCGAGACCCAGCATTACTCACTGCTTAATCCCAACCGCAGCACAATGTGCTGGAGACAACGGGCAACACGAGGCCTATTTATCCTCTGATGTGGACAAACGTTGCAGGGAGGCTGCACTGCTTGGGCCTCTAAGCATGCCCCCTGCACACGCCTGCAAGAACTTGTGTCTTTATTTGTTTAATAAAAGGGGTCTTTATATTACAAAGACCTCCTTTCTCTACACACACACACACACACACACACACACACACACATACGCTCATAGGAGCCCCGGTGGCATAGTAGTTAAGCATTTGGCTGCTAACAGCAAGGTCAATGGTTCAAACCTACTAGCCAGAGCCCAAGAGGGACACCACAGGAGAAAAATGAGGCAGTCAGATTCCATAAAGATGACAGCCTTGGAGACCCTGTGGTGCAGTTCCACTCTGTCCTCTAGGGGCGCTGTGAGTCGGAATGGACTCCAGGCAGTGGGTGTGGTTTGGGCTTTGCTTCTGTGAAGATTGACAGCCCTGGAGACCCTGTGGGCAGTTCCACTCTGTCCTCTAGGGGC
>NW_006922605.1:198661-199294 GCF_000298275.1 Orycteropus afer afer
CAGAGGTTTTTATTTATCTATTTATCACACATCCACCTTAATACCTCCTACTCCAGGACTAGCTATTCATGTTTCAATAGACCATCATCTGAGACAGAGCTTATAATAATCCACAAAATCAGCCCGGGTGCTGTCAAGTCTGTTTCCACTCACGGCAACATCTGGGGTCAGACGAGAGCTGTGCAGCACAGGGCTTTGAGGGGCTATTTTCTTCAGAAGCAGATTGCGAGGGCTTTCTTCAAAGACATCTCTGGTTGGACTCGAACATGCAACCTTTGGGGTGAGCAGCTGAGCACTTGCAATGTTTGCAGCACCAGCGTCACCTGGGGTCTGTTCTTTGGTTTTCATATCAGCAAAAAGTTAAATAATAATAAAAGTCTGTGGCTGTCATATTAACACTGACTCATGGTGGACCCCGTGTGTCTCAAGAGGACAACTGTGCTCCCTAGGGTTTTTCAACGGTTAATTTTCCAGGACACGGTTGCCAGGCCTTTCTTCTGACGTGCCTCTGGGTGGACTCAAAACCCCAACCTTTTGGTGAGCAGTGAAGCACGTTCACTGTTTACACCATACACCCCCTGCCATCAAGTGGATTCCGACTCACAGCGCCCCTAGAGGACAGAGTGGAACTGC
>NW_006922605.1:199854-205338 GCF_000298275.1 Orycteropus afer afer
AGTAGAAGGTGGTAATGAGAAGATACCTAGAGAGTTTCTGACATACCTGCTCCCAGGGGCAAAACCCAACCTCTGGTCGCCCTAGTTACGCTGACTGTGGGTCCCTGCAGAAATGCATTCTGGTAAGTGCTGTCTGGGTTCCTAGCTGTCCTCCATTGAAGTCCACGGGGAGCCCCCCACGCTGACCCCGCGCCTTGGTTATTGGATAGTCTCCCCGTAACTAGCTGGCATGCAGCTTCCTGTCCACTGGAACAGCAGACATAGTCCGGCAAGTCACGTGATTCGAAACTCAAGGCTCCGAGCTGTAGCCTGGCTGAGTCTGAACCCCTCGGAGTGTGTCCGGTGTCCCCAGATTGAAGCTTCTCGGGTGCAGGTTCTCTAGAATTATCAAATCATATGCCTCCTTCTCAGATGCAGCGGCTCAGAGGAAAACAAAGAAGGTGTCTGGGGCATTGAAGGAACTGGAGCTGGGTCTACGGGAAGCTCAGGGCCTCCTGTTGGAAGGGAGTGGGAAGGGGGGATGCCTGGAGCACGTGGGAAGAGACTGTCACACTGTGGGGACTGCGGCCGGGGTCACGAAACAAGATGCGCGTGAACTGTTGAAAGGGAAAGCGATTGGCTCTTAAGCT
This sequence comes from Orycteropus afer afer, assembly GCF_000298275.1. Taxonomy (NCBI): domain Eukaryota; kingdom Metazoa; phylum Chordata; class Mammalia; order Tubulidentata; family Orycteropodidae; genus Orycteropus; species Orycteropus afer. The sequence continues at coordinate 200,484 of NW_006922605.1, forward strand.
GTCACCCAAATCAAACTACAAAGTGACTTAAAAACAAAAACACACCTCACAATTATTTAGAAAGTCAGGCTAACTGGTCTGATAGATAATGGTGGGACCCCGACACTATGGCCTCTAGTCACCCTTCAAGCCTGGAACGGAACTGACCCTCTTAGCTCAGCTTCCAGCCAAACGGACAGGCCTGTAAGGTGAACAGTGACATCAGGGAGGTGCGTACTCCGTACAACAATCAGCCGTAAGGGACCAAGGGCTCAGCGTGTGCCCAGGGATAGAGCTCAGAAGACAGGGAGGGACGGGAAAGGGCAGCTGCAGACGGGGAGACAGGGAGCCAGTGGGCAGAGAGTGCAGCACCGTGGGGATGGCAGTCACTGTGGTCACTGTTCCCGCCACGGGCAGCCCGCTTCTAGCTGCAGCCCCCACACTCTGCATGTCTGCACGCGTCTGTGCATGAGCGGGTCTGCGTCCGCGGCTCTAGCACTGCGTGTGTGTGCACGTGTGTGTTTGCTTCCACGCCTGTGGTCAGAGCAGTGTGTGCATGCACACATGTGTGTGCACCTAGGGTTACAGCGCTGCGTGTTTGCGTGCGTGTGTGTCCACGCCTCTGGCTAGATCACTGAGTGTGCACGTGCATGTGTGTGCTTGGGTGCACATGTGCCCACACCTAATGTGTTCGTGTGCACCTGTGTGCACACCAGTGGCTAGAGCACTGAGTGTGCATGTGGGTCTTGTGTACACGTGTGTTCACACCTATGGTTACAGCACTGCTCACGTACATGTATGTATGTACAGTATTTCTCTGCTTGCAAAATACACCTCCTATTTGGAGCAATGTTTCTTTTTTTTTAAGTACTCTTTTTTTTTTTAATTGTGATTTGAGTGAAAGTTTACAGAGCAAATTCATTTTGCATACAGCAGCTCACATACAGTTTGTCTCATGACATTAACTGCAATTTCCCACAATGCAACAGCTCCCCTCCCACTTCCTCCCCATAGTTACCTCTTCCCAGTGTCCATCCCTCCATGCTCTCCTGCCCCCTGAGCTGTCTCCCTGTGCACACACAGCCCTTCTATTCTCCCAGGATGGATCTCTCCAAGGAGCGTATCTATCTGATGTAAATAAACGTTCAGCTCATATGCCTGCCTTTTGTTTGGCTGGAAGCCACAAGTGTGGGTTCAATTCCAGACCTGAAGGGCAGCTAGGGGCCATAGTCTCAGTGGGTCCACCAGGCTCTATCAGACCAGCAAACCTGGTCTCCCCACCCACCCCCCTTTTTTTTTTTTTTAATGATTTTGAGTTTTGTTCCACATTGTTCTCCCTGTCTATCAAGGATCTGCTACATAGATCCCCTTCCAAGTGGTTGAGAGTGGTAGCCGGGCACCATCTAGTTCTCCTGGTCTCATAGTCATACAGGCTGAGGATCGCATGGTCTATCAGTCACCAGGGCTAATTGTTTCCATGAATTTTTGGCTTTCTCCATTCTTTGCAGAGCAACATTTTATAAAACACAAAATAAAGCCCTGAGCCTGAGTGCTGATGGGATGGGAAACCAGGCCTCCCGGTGGAGGGCCTTCTATGCCATTATGGGCACCGGGGGCAGAAGGCAGGCAGGGGCTCCTTGCCGCAGACACACGTCTCCCAGACTGGCTCTGAGCGCTTGTGACAGTCACACGCCCAGAGAGCAGTCTGCCAACATCCTCAGAAAGAGGCCAGAGGCCACGGGACTTGGCCTGCAAACCCCACCAGGGGCGAGAGGGAGTGAGGCCAGTGCTCGCCCCGGACTTGGGGGTGGGGTGCCCCTCGTGACCCAGCGTGACGGCCAGGCGAGGGGTTGAAGGTAAGTCTTTCCAAAGACCTCACTCAGCAGAGGACACCCCACGGACGTCTCAGGGACACACCACGTAACATGGCTGTCGCCACTAGCTGGCATGAGCTGGCACGCCCATGCCGACCCCACCTACAACAGAGCGGAGCACTGACCGGTCCTGCGTCCTCCTGACGATCTTGGCATGTTCACATCCATCCCTGCGGCCACCAACCCGATCCATCTCTCCGAGGGTCCCCCACACCTTGCTAACCGTCTACACAGCAAACAATGTGCTCCCGGCCACGGATCCTGCCTGATGACGCGTGCGACCCAAGTGCTTCAGACACTGTTCGGTGGTGACCCGCATGGTTTTCAGTGGCTGGTTCTCAGAAGTAGATCGTCAGGGTTTCCTGCCTGGTCTCACTCTGGAAGCACCACTAAAACGTGTCCACCATGGGGGACGCTGCTGGTGGAAACAGCGACGGCATTGCAGTGTATTTTGGACAGCTGATGCCGTTACGACCCATGGAGTCGGCTCTGACACACGGTGACATCGTTTACAACAGAACACACCGTCCCCGGTGCCGTGCCATCGCCGTGACGTTGGTGTATTCCACTCTACTGCTGTGGCTTCTCAGTCAGCAAGCCATCAGCAGTCATGGTCAGTGGCTGGCACGTTCTGGGACATCAGTGGCACTTCTGCCTGCTGCGGTGGACGCAAATCGCGTCACGGGAATGGGTTCTCTGGCTTTCCCTTTCAGAAAGTGTCTCTGTCTCCTAGGCTGCCATCACAGGAACACCACAAGGGAGTGGCTTTCATGAACAGAAATCGATTTTTCTCACAGTCCAGGAGGCTGGAAGTTTGAATTCAGGGTGCCGGCTCTCAGGGAAGCTTTTCTGTCTCTCTGTGGGCTCTGCGGGGAGGACTCTGAGCTTCTGCGCCTAGGCCGCCTTCAGAGGTATCCAGAGCTGATGGAACAGAAATACCAAAAGGGTGGGGCTTTGATGAACAGAAAGGTAGTCCCTCGCGGTCCAGGAGGCTGCAATTTTGAGCCCTGGTTGCAGGCTCTGGGGAAGGCTCTGAGGGGCAGGTGCTTGTCTCTTCTGAGCTTCTGCTCCTGGGCAGTCTTCACAGGTATCTAGCGCCGATGTAACAGAAACACCAAAAGGGGGGAGCTTTTATGAACAGAAATTTGTTCCCTCACAGTTCACAGAGCCAACCTAGCAGACATTTTTCTCTCTATCCTCTGGGGGAAAGTCCTGCCACTTTTCAGCTGCTGTCCCTGGTTCCTGGGATGTGTGTGCGTGCGGCATCTATTTTCACCCCCATTCATATTTGCTAACTTTTGTGCTAATCTGCTCTTTTTATGTCAAAATTGGGTTTAAGACACACCTTAGACTGTTAGGCCTCATGAATAACAAAGAGAACCCTGTTCCCAGGTGCGATGGCATCCATGGCAACACCCCATTCAGTTGATTCTGACTCATGACAACCGTAGTGACAGAGCAGAAAGGCCTGGCAATCTCGTCCATAAACATTTCCCAAAAAAATGAAACCCACTGCCGCGGAGTCCATTCTGACCCACAGCGCCCCTAGAGGACAGAGTGGAACTGCCCACAGGGTCTCCAAGGCTGTCAGTCTTCATGGAAGCAAAGCCCAAACCACACCCACTGCCTGGAGTCCATTCTGACCCACAGCGCCCCTAGAGGACAGAGTGGAACTGCCCACAGGGTTTCCAGGGCTGTCAGTTTTAGGGTAACAGACTGCCATGTCTTTCTCCCTGGGAGCAGCTGGTGGGGTTAAATTGCCAACTTTTCAGTTAGCAACTCAGTGTTTAACCACCTCAGCACCAGGACTCCTTGCAAAGGTATTGGGGTTTACAGCACATATTTCTGGATGCACACAACTCAATCAGCACCATTAGATTTTTAATAGTTGAGTGTTAAGGTCCAGTTAGTAATGATTATTGTTCATTTTTGTTGTTGTTGTTGGAGTTGACTTGAGTCCCAAGGCAGCCTTGTCAAACTATTGCCAGAGCAGCCGAGAAGGAACACACCAAGATGGTTCGGTTCCCAACTATTACACACACACACACACACAAGAGCTCCCTGCTGTCAATGACTACTCTTAGTGACCCCTCCTTGGGTTTCCGAGGCGATATCTCTACGGAAGTAGATTGCCAACCTTCCTTCCAAGGAGTGGCTGATGGGTTTGAACCACCAGCCTCCTGGTTAGGAGTCAAATGCCTTAGGCACTAGGCCACCAGAGCTGCCATGGAAAACAAAGGCTTTGTGGAAAATTGCTGCTGGCAGAAGCCAGCCAGCAGATCTGAGGCAGTCGGAGGCCAGCTGGGAGAGGACAAAGAGGCCATGGCCAAGCCCCTCTGCCAGCAGCTGGGGCCGGCGAGGCGGGCGGGGCGGCTGCAGCGGGGGCGGAGGGCTCAGTGGACCGAGCAGGCGCAGGCGCAGAGCGGGGCAAGGCGGCCAGCAGGCAAAGCGGTGACGGGGGGCATGGGATAGGGCGGGTGGAGCGGGCTGAGCGAGTCTGGGCGTGGAGGGGAGCGGGCTGAGCGGGCCTGGGCGTGGTGGGGAGCGGGCTGAGCGGGCCTGGGCGTGGAGGGGAGCGGGCTGAGTGGGCGCAGGGGCCTGGGCGTGGTGGGGAGGGGGCTGAACCGGCCTGGGCGTGGAGGGGAGCGGGCTGAGCGGGCCTGGCCGTGGTGAGGAGCGGGCTGAGGGGCCTTGGCGTGGAGGGGAGCGGGCTGAGCGGGCCTGGGCGTAGAGGGGAGCGGGCTGAGCGTGGTGGGGAGAGGGCTGAGCGGGCCTGGGCTGGAAGGGAGCAGGCTGATCGGTCCTGGCGTGGAGGGGAGTGGGCTGAGCCGGCCTGGGCGTGGTGGGGAGCGGGCTGAGGGGCCTTGGCGTGGTGGGGAGCGGGCTGAGCGGGCCTGGGCTGGAGAGGAGCGGGCTGAGCGGGCCTGGCGTGGAGGGGAGCGGGCTGAGCCGGCCTGGGCGTGGTGGGGAGCGGGCTGAGCGGGCCTGGGCGTGGAGGGGAG
>NW_006922605.1:206402-207006 GCF_000298275.1 Orycteropus afer afer
CTGGAGGTGACGGAGACACGGCTGTAGTTAAGGAAGGCGGGTCCTCTGCAAAAATTATTTTTATGTATATGAGAGGAAGAAGAGAAATATAATGAGTTCTCACATCTGAAGGAAAAGACAATAAATCATGTCAAAGAAATATCACGTGATCAAGTCCCAACTGTGCCAACCTTGGCGCTATGAGGGGTTTTTTTTTTGTTTTTTTTTGTAATTGAATTTTTATTGCATTCCAAAGCGAGTACGTGCTGGAAGGACAGGCGTACCTGGGCGATATGGTGTGTTCCCTTCCAGACCACCACAATAAGGGGCAAATGTTGCAATACAGCAAGTAACATGCGTTTTTTTTGCTTCCCCAGTGCAGATAAAGGTTATGTTTACACAACACTGTAGTCTGAGAGAAGGAGCTCTAGGGTGCAGTAGAGCATTTGGTTGCTAACCAAAAGGTCAGCAGTTTGAACCCATCAGCTGCTCTGCAGGAGAAAGATGAGGCAGTCGGCTTCCATAAACATCAACAGCCTTGGAGACCCTGTGGGCAGTTCCACTCTGTCCTCTAGGGGCGCTGTGAGTCAGAATTGACTCCACGGCACTGGGTGTGGTTTGGGCT
>NW_006922605.1:207186-211739 GCF_000298275.1 Orycteropus afer afer
ACAGCCTTGGAGACCCTGTGGTGCAGTTCCACTCTGTCCTCTAGGGGCGCTGTGGGTCAGAATGGACTCCACAGCAGTGGGTGTGGTTTGGGCTTTGCTTCCAGGAAGATTGACAGCCTTGGAGACCCTGTGGGCAGTTCCACTCTGTCCTCTAGGGGCGCTGTGGGTCGGAATCCACTCCAGGCAGTGGGTCTGGTTTGGGCTTTGCTTCTGTGAAGATAGGAGCTCTGGTAGCATAGTGCCTGACTAGAAGGCTGGCGGTTCAAACCCACCAGCCACTCCTCGGAGGGAAGGTTGGGCAATCTACTTCCGTAGTGATACTGCCTTGGAAACCCAAGGAGGGGTTGCTATGAGTTGGATTGACTTCACAGCAGTGAGTTTGGTTTGGAGTAAATTGTCTAGTGATGTTGGTTCCATCCTTCATGGTGCATGAACAGTCTTGTTATTTCCATTCTAGTGGTTCTGTTTTCCTTCATCTAGTTTCCCTTCTCATTTTTGCTTTAGGTTATATACTGGCTGTTTTGCCTCATATAGATTTTTTTTTTTAAGAGGAGGACTGTAATCATAGGTGATGCTGCTTATTTTATTAACTGAGAAGAAGCTGTCCTGAGTGAAGGATTGTGTCCTGAGCACGTTCCTGAACCTGCAATGAACCCCATCATTGTGAGGATTGCCTGTGAGTTCTGTGTGGCCATTGCAACGACTTTTCAAACCCAGCAGAGAAGTAGCGAGTCCTGTGGCAGGGATAGTTGGTGTCCGAGTTGGTCCAAAGGTTGGAGGGTGGTGGCATGTCTGACCTGCATCTCATAGGAATCAGCCTTGGGCTGTTGGGCTTGATCCAACTCCCCCTTATGAAGTTAGAGGATGAGGTCAGAAGTCCTGGGACTGGTTTCAGTTTGTCATCTACCGTCAACCTGTCCAGTAAGTTTGGACTTTTTAGGAGTGGGGATTCTGCCCCACGTTTTTATCTTGTTTCATCCAGACTCGTCAACTGTGAGCTTGATGAGAATGGCTGGTCCTTGAAGCTGGGCACCATCTAGTTCTTCTAATCTCTGGGGAGATGACGTTATGGTTCATGTAGACTCTTAGTCCCGGGGACGAGTTTCTTGTCTGCGTCTTTGATTTCCTCCTTGGCCGTCTGCTCCACAAACCAAGAGACCAACAGTTGCATCTGAGACGGCCAAGCTCCAGCTTTTGAGACCTCAAACACCACTCACAAAACTACGATGTAGAACATACAGTTTATGAACTACGTAATGCCAACTGAGCGAGCTGTCCCACAAGATGATGGTCTTAAGCCTGCAAACCTGGGCAGCCAATCCCTCGAGGTGTTCTTCATGTCTAAGACATGTCTTTGACTTTTCAAAGAATTTATTACATCATGACATTTAAAAAAACCTCTCTCCTACTTGTCATGAATCCTAGGACACCAGTGTGTCCCACCAAGATGTTCTTTGAGTGGTACTAGCCACTCCCTGGAAGGAAGATTGGGCAATCTACTTCTGTAGTGATATTGACTCAAAAGCCCAAGGAGGGGTCGCTATGAGTCAGACCTGACTCAACGGCCGCGGTTTTGTTTTTTTTAGAAACTTGTGAACAGACTGGCTATACTTTCTGAAAAGACAATAAAAAAGAAAGCTGTTGTATTGATTTCAAAGGAGCTATGAACTTTATTTATTTTTTTTTTTCAGATAAAGCCTGAGTTTTTTGCCTTTTGGTTTTTTTTTAAAGAATAACATTATTAATAGAGTTGGGGGCCACTAGGAATTCCAGAGCAGGATGTTGTGAAAAATTATGTTGTGTCTGCCCCCCAAATCTGTGTTATAAACCCTAATCTCTGTAACCGAGCAGGTAATCCCACTGGGGAACAGAGTTTTCTTTGTTACGTTAATGAGACCATATGCATGTAGCCAAAAAACCCAAACTCACTGTCATTGAGTCAATCCCGACTCATAGCCACCCCCACTGGGTTTCCAGGTGGTGAATCTTTACAGAAGTAGATTGCCCAGTCTCTCGTCCAGGGAGCAGCTGGTGGGTTTGAACCACCAGCCTTCTGTTTGGCAGTCGAATGCCTTAGACACTGTGCCAGCAGAGTGACTTGATGCATGTAGGGTGGGTCTTATACCTAATCACTTCGAGACATGAAAGGGCAGATTAAGCTCAGAGAAGCAGAAGTTGAAACAGACAAGGACCTTCTCAGAGAGAGAGAGACAGAGAGCACGGCTTTCTGTAGACACGCCAATGCCTTGGATTCAGACTTCCAGCTTCCTAACTGTGAGGCAATAAATTTCTGTTTCATAAAGGCACCCCCTTGTGGTATTTGTTACAGGAGTAACAAGGAGATGGGGATGGAGTTGGAGTTACAGGAGTGCTAGGAGATGGGGACAGACAACCGTGACACCCCCAGGTCTGCTGGGGGCAGAGGGTGGGCTGCCTCCTCCTCTCCCCAACCCCGTTGGCTTCTCCTGGGACCACCTTCCTCAGGCTGTTGTCCTTCCATCTCTCATCTTCTTTCTGGCCCCCACGAATCCCAGACTTGTCATTCTTATCCCTTGCTCCCACTCGGTGTCCCAGTGAGCCCTAATTCCCAAGGTCCCCCTGAACCTGTTTCTCTTCCCCCTGGTGCCCACAGGAGCTCTGAGTTCGTCTCAGCCCGGGACACAGTCGCCCTCACATCTACTCCCCTGCAGCCAGCACACAGGACAGAGGGGAGGGCGACCGCCGGGAAAGACAGTCTTCCTTCCACCTGCTCATAAAGAGAAAAACATCCCAACGCAATGAATCAGCCTAAAGCTGAGAGGCAGCAGGTGGATGGTGCTTCCAAACACGGCCTGTTTCTAAATCAGGGATGTGGGTCTCAGGACAGCCTTTTATTTTTTTCTATTTTTCTTTCTTTCTTTTTTTTTGGACAGAAGGAGGTTTGCCAGTAGGAAGTCACTCTCCGATTGTCCAAACGTTTTTTGCAGCGTCACGGTGAGCAGCGGAACGCTGTGTGGTTCTGTGTTCAGAATTTCTTTTCTTTTGTTGTTGTTGTTGTTGTTGTTGTTGTCGTCAGATCGGTCGCAGCAGAAGCGACCACAGCTCAAGTTTCTCCGCGCGGCTCAGTGACACCCTCCTCCCCTGACCCACAAACAGCAGCCCCTGCTCCCTAAGCTTTCCATCTGACCATTGGAGTTGCTGTCACCAGTGTGACCCCCCACTGCCGGTTCTTAAAAAAGCACTGAACTCAGGGCAGACAGTCTTTTTGTGTTTGCTCCAATTTTCATGGTGATGTGGGTGAACGTTTGCAGAGCGAATTCACTTTCCACACCGCAGCTCACGGGCACTTTGTCTCCTGACGTTGACTGCAATGTCCCGCAATGCAAACCCTCCCACCTTCAAGGTACGCGTTCTTCAGGACTGAAGCTTCACTGTTGTTCGGTTTTGAAAAGGAAAAAAAAAAAAAAGACTTCAGGGGATGCTTTTGGTTTAAGGTTTACAGGCTACCTCAGGACAACAGTTTTGGGGTTCATCTAGCCCTCATGGCTCCAGGTTCATCCAGGCTCCAAGGCTCCAGGAAGTCTGGCTTCCACGTGATCAGAACCTGTAAAAAATATCTTATTTGGTATGATTCCACACGGGGTCGAAGATGAAGTCCATGGTTTGTTCCCAAAGCCTGAGGGACGATTGTATGTGCACAGTCCTGGGGGAAGTGCACGCATAGGGAAAACCCAAAACCAGTGGCCGTGGACTTGTCTCTGCCTGGTGGCGCCCCCACGTGCCTCCGTGTGGAACTGCAATCCACGTGGTTTGCAATGGCTGAGTTTTGGAAAGCTGACGGCCACTCCTTCCTTCCTAGTCTCTCTTAGTTCGGAAGCTCTGCTGAAACCTGTTCAGCACCCCACAAGCTTCCACGGACAGCTACGTGGGGACTGCACGTGACATGCGCTGGCCAGAAATGGAACCCAGGTCCCCCACATGGAAGGCAAGGGTCCCCCACCGAGCCAGTCCTGCACGGAAACCCAGGCAGCGTCAGTCCAGTCGGCCTTGACCGATGGCAGCCTGTGCACGCGGACAGAACTGACCTCCACGGGGTTTTCAAAGCTGGGTGTTCACACGGAGTTCTCCACGTCTTTCTTCCCAGGCGTCTCCATGTGAACTCAGTGTGGACCTCTTGTTAGCATCCTAGAGCATTAACCGTCCGGCCCATGGACTCCGCCGGCACCTGAATTGGTGGGCTGAGCAGACGCTGTCCGGGAATGGAATCAGCAGGCCTGTCTGTGTTTAATGGAGTCGTGGTGGCACAGTGGTGAAGTGCTCAGCTGCTGAGGGAAAGGTTGGAGGTCTGAGCCACCAAACACTCTGTGGCTGGCAGTCTGCCTCTGGAAAAACTGACAGCCTTGGAAACCCTGCAGGTCAGCTGTGCGTTGTCCTACGGGGTCCGTATGGACTGGGGCGGCGGGGCAGCAATGGATCTCATGCACAGGTGCATTTATCTATATATATAAACACACACACACACACACACTGACATACAACCTGTTGCCACTGAATAGACTCTGACTCAGGAACAC
>NW_006922605.1:213319-216691 GCF_000298275.1 Orycteropus afer afer
CACACTGCCCCCAGGGAATGAGTTCACCCAACAGGGCACCCACCTGGCTGTTAACAGAAAGGGAAGGTTAGAGGTTGAAATCTATCTCGAGATCCTGCAGAAGAAAGCGGCTGTCAAACTTCTTCTGAAGAACTATCCGTTGTAAAGCCCTGTTGAGTGCAGTTCTACTCCGGCACACAGGGGACACCGTGAGTTGGCGTGGACGGGACTGTGATGGACAGTGGTACGGTAGGACCTGGTATGCCCTTGTCCAATAACCTCTGTGTGTTGTTATCAAATTACACACATTGATGATACTGCCACCAAAGCAAAGCTTTGCCCAACTTTGTCACAGTTTAACTGTGCTGACGTGGGTGTATCAAGACATTTTAACACTTAAGATACAACTAGTGGTGTCTGCTCATCCCATGCAAAAGAAATCTAAAGACTGGAAGATGAAATGAGCGTCCCGGGAAAAAAGTCCACGTGAGTCACATGGAAACGTAGTCTGAGACCAGAGGTTGTAGATGGTGCCCTACTATCTCCACTAAACGTTCTGATTGGGGACACAGTGGATGAGAGGAAAACAGAAGAGAGTCTCACCTTCTTACCAAGTTCAGACTTACTGGACTAGTTGTGGGAGCTCTGGTGGCGCAGTGCCTAAGGCAGTTGACTGCTAACCAGAAGGCTGGAGGTTCAAACCCACCAGCCACTCCTCGGAAGGAAGGTTGGGCAATCTACTTCCCTAGAGATACCGCCTCGGAAACCCAAGGAGGGGTCTCTATGAGTTGGGTCCGAGTCGACAGCAGTGAGTTAGGGGTTTGACTGGTTTGGACTAGTTGAGACCAGAGGAAGCCCCTGAAATACTCTTCAAACCTTGACCCAAAACTGTCCCCTGAGGTCACCTTTTAGTGAAATCACAGATTGCCTCACAAAATAAAGGTTGCCACCCATGAGGAGGACTGTGCTCCTTTGAAAAGCCATCTCTAAGATACCCAAAGGTCAATCATGATTCCGGAGCAAGGATAATGAGCCAGGTGGGGTAGGGAAACTAGAGTGCTACAAACAGTACCATCAGAAGGCACTCAATGAGAACACTGACTTCTTGCAAAAATTGTACTCAATTTCACTGAGGAGTCTGTGTAACCCAAAATAACCAAACCCACTGCCATTGAGTCGATTCTGAGGAATCTGTGTAGTTGTTGTAAAGTGCCATGGAGTTAGTTCCAACTTATAATGACCCCGTGAACAACACAATAAAGCACTGGCCAGTCCTCCACCCACATCACAATGCTGGCTTTTCCTGAGCCCGTCGTTCCAGACACGGTGTCAGTCCATCTCATTGAAGGTCTTCCCTTTTCTGATAACCTTCGACTTTACCCGGCATGACGTCCTTTTCCAGGGACTGCATGACCAAAGTCCAAGAGACAGTCTGACCATTCTCACTGCTAAGGAGCATGTCAGCTGCATTTCTTCCAAGACAGGAACCCGTCCGAGACACCCAAAACAAAACCCATTGCCATGGAGTCGATTCCGACTCATAGCGACCCCTACGGGGTTTCCAAGGTGGTAAATCTTTACAGAAGTAGATCACCTCATCTTCCTTTTGCAGAGGGGGTGGTGGGTTTGAACCAGCAACTTTGTGGTTGGCAGTCAAATGCCTTAGGCACTACGCCACCAGAGCTTCTTAGGAATCTGTGTAGATATTGTTAAATCGGAACCTGGTTTGCTGTGTAAACTTTCACCTTAAACACAATAAATACTATCTGTGGTAGTTACGTTTGTATGTCAGCTGGGTTGGGCTTGGTTGAGTGGCTGGGCAGCTGGTGCAGTATTCCCCATGATGAGACTGGTAATCAACTCCATGGTGGAATCTACTGGAACCAGCTGAGTAGCTGCCTTAGGGACTGTGGTCTGCTTCCTGTATATAAGCAGGAGCTTTGGGAATGGTCTCTAGCCTGTGGCATGCTTGAACCCTGCATGTAGCCGTGTCATTATTGTTCAGCAGCCTGCTATGCTCTGCCAACCTTGGGACTTACAATGGACTTGAGTTAATGGCCTGCCGTGTGGTTTGGTGACATCAGGACTGCGCCTTTTGACTTGTCAACCTGGGGCTTCTCAGCCTCAGCAGCCAGCAGCTGTCTGAGTGAAGAAACGCCTCTAGCTCCAGTGGGCTGGGAGCAGGAGGCAGAGCTGGACCCCAAGGTTGAGGAGCTTTCCCCCAACCCCTAGAGCCTGGCACTTTGAACTTGGACTGAAAGCCTCCAAACGGTAAGAATAAGCTCCTGTTTGTTAAGGCCGTCCCATTTGTGGTATATTCCTGTCAGAGCGGCACTAGGGAACCAGAACACTATCTTAAAAAAAAAAGAAGAAATGAAAAGAAATAATAACAAGGAAAGCCCTCACATTGAAAATGAGTCTATGCACAGTATGAAACAAGACTAGCCTACATTTGGCAGGAACTCTTCACCATGTCAGTCTATAGAACCACCAAATCGTTGGTCTGTATATATTTAAAACTTGGGAAGGAAATTAAACAAAAAATAGTTCAGATGTTATTTTCAACTGTCAATGCTGTGACCATTCTACAAGGAAGTAGGACAGGAGCTATATATAAATACATCAACAACTGAAACTCCTTTTATGATTTAACTACCTCGACAAAAAAACATCTTGGCTTGCCCTTGGATGTCTGCTCTCCAACTGGGAATTATGGTGTGGAAGTTTTGTTTGTTTTTTCTTCCCCTCACTGGGTACTCAACTCTTTGCTTGTGTAATTCTTCAGGAAAACGTGAGAGGAAATTTGATATGTATAAAAATTAATACCCAAATTCACAATGGCCAAAAGTTGGAAACAACCCAAGTGTCCATCAGCAGATGATGTATAAACACCAAGTGGTCCATCCACACAGTGGAATATTACTCAGCCGTAAAAAAGAAAGAACCCAAGTGTCCATCACCAGATGATGAATGAACCCAATGAGCTATCAACATCAAAACCCAAACCAAACCTGCTGTCCTTGAGTTGCCTTAGACTCACGGTGACCTGCTTGTATCAGAGTAGAACGGAGGTCCTCAGGGCGCCGGTGCCTGGTTCTCTGGAAGGAGATTATTAGTCCTTTTTCTGAGGTCCCCAAAACCACCAAACTTTGGATTAGTAGTCACACATCATACATTTTCACCACCCAGGCACCTTGGTGTAAGCGTACCGTACAACATTGTCCAGGCAAAATAGGAAACCAAGTCCTGGTGAGTGCTAGAACATGCAGGAACCTTGAGCACGTCATCCTGAGCTGGTCAGTCCTTTACAAAGAACAAAAACGTGATCCCACTTATATGAAATAGGCACAATAGGAAAATCCACCAAGATAAATAAGGTTTATGGTGACCAGA
>NW_006922605.1:216813-229245 GCF_000298275.1 Orycteropus afer afer
ACAGATAAGAAACTATGATAGCTTCTATGCCAAGACATTTGGGAGGCAGCTACCCGGCCGACTGACGGAAGAGATCCATATCTGTGCCCATTCCAAAGAAACGTAATCCCACAGAATGTGGAAGTTGTCGAACAATATCATTAATATCGCACGCAAGTAAAATCTTACTGAAGATAATTCAAAAATGGTTGCAGCAGTATATTGACTGAGAACTTCCCGAGGTGCAGGCTGGATTCAGAAGGGGACGTGTAACGAGGGATAGCATTGCTGGTGTCTGATGGAGTTTGGCTGAAAGCAAATATTAGAAGGATGTTTACTTGTGTTGTATTGACTATGCAAAGGCATTTGCTGCGTGGATCATAACAAAGTATGGATAATGTTGAGAAGAATGGGAATTCCAGAACACTTGATTGTGCTTGTGAGGAACCTGTACAGAGACCAGGAGGCTGTCGTTTGAACAGAACAAGGGGACGCTGCATGGTTTAAAATCAAGAAGGGAGCGCGTCAGGGTTGTGTCCGTCCACCATGCTCATTCAGTCTCATGCTGAGCGGAAAAGGGGAAGGCCGTCCACGAGACGGACTGACGGCTCCAACAATGGGCTCAGGTCCAGCAAGGAGCCTGAGGCTCACAGGACTGGGCAGGGTTCCGTTCAGTTGCACACAGGGTCCCTATGACTCGGAACCAACTCAGTGGTCCTGACAACAACGGTACCTTTATTATGAAGGTGTTATTCTGGATTTTTTTCTTGGCCTTCTTATTCCTCAACTTTTTTCAGTATTGCATGACTCATATAATTTGGTACTAAATCTTTGACAAGCAATGAAAAGGAATTTAGAGTTGGGTCTGAGGAAGAGCGTGGACCCATTGAAAACCACACAGAGGTGCTTGATCCTGGAGTCCCTGTGTGGTTTTGCTCACATATTTTCAACAGTAATCCAAGGAAAACAAGAAAATGCTTGTGTTCTAAAAATGGATTTGGACAAGTGCTTTATAGAACCAATGCCAAATTGTCCTTTTTTAAAATGATGAAATTGTTTGAGTTGCCTGAGTTTCAGTGCATTAGGGGCTGATGAATGTGTGCCTCACTTCTCTGTAGTACTGGGGTTTAGTGTGAGGTCTCAGTATCATAACACTCAGAAATTTGCTGAATGAGAGGATGGATGGATGGACAGATAGATGGATGGATGGATGATGGATTGGTGGATGGATGGATGGACAGACAGACAGACAGATGGGTGGGTGGACAGGAGGATGAATGGGTGGATGGAAGGATGGATGGATGGATGATGGATGGATGGATGGACAGATGGATGGATGGATGATAATGGATGGATGGATGGACAAACAGATAGGTGGGTGAATAGAAGGATGGATGGGTGGGTGGATGGATGGATGGACGGATGGATGGATGGACAGATGGATGGATGGATGGATGGACAGATGGATGGATGATAGATGGGTGGATGGATAGATGATGGATTGGTGGATGGATGGAAGGATGGATGGATGGGTGGAAAGATGGATGGATGGATGGATGATGATGGACGGATGGATGGATGGATGGACAGACAGATAGGTGGGTGAATAGAAGGATGGATGGGTGGATGGAAGGATGGATGGATGGAAGGATGGATGGATGGATGGACAGACAGACAGATGGGTGGGTGGACAGGAGGATGAATGGGTGGATGGATGATGGATGGATGGATGATGATGGATGGATGGGTGGATGGATGGACGGACAGATAGGTGGGTGAATAGAAGGATGGATGGACGGATGGATGGATGGATGATGGATGGGTGAATAGAAATATGGAGGGGTAAGTAGGTGAATGAGTGAATGAAGAGTAGATGGAACCTGTTCATAGACCAAGAGGCTGTCATTCAAACAGAACAAGGGGACACTGCATGGTTTAAAATCAAGAAGGGAGTGTGTCAGGGTTGTATCCTTTCCCCACACTTGTTCAATCTGTGTGCTGAGCACAATCTGAGAAGCTGGACTATATGAAAAAGAATGCAGCATCAGGATTGGAGGAAGAGTCATGAACAACCTGTGACATGCTGATGACACAACTTTGCTTCCTGAACGTGAAGGTGACCTGAAGCACTTACTGATGAAGATCAAAGTCACAGTCTTCAGTGTGGATTACACCTCCACATGAAGAAAACAGACATCCTCACAAAGGGACCAATATGCAGCATCACGATACATGGAGAAAAGATTGAAGTTGTCAGAGATTCATATGACTTGGATCCCCCGTCAACACCAATGGAAGCAGCAGTCAAGACATCAGACGACGTATTGCACTGGGCAAATCTGCAAAAGACCTGTTTAAAGTGCTAGTGCAAAGACATCCCTTCCAAGACTAAGGTGCGCCTAACCCGAGCCATGGTATTTTCAATTGTGTCATGTGCATGTGACAGCTCGACAATGAATAAGGACGACCAGAGAGGAACTGGCACCTTTGAGTTATGGTGTTGGCAAAGAATACTGACCATACCATGGGCTGCCAGGAGAACAAACATCGGTCTTGGAACAAGTGCAGCTGGAATGCTCCTTGGAACAGCAGCTAGAGAGACTTCATGTCACATCCTTTGGACCTGCTTTGAGGAGGGACCAGTCCTGGAGACGGACATCATACTTGGTGAAGTAGGGGGTCCGTGAGAAAGAGGAAGACCCTCAATGAGATGGATTGACACCGTGGCTGCCACTATGGCCTCAAGCATAGCCAGGGCCGTGAGGTGGTGCAGGACTGGGCAGGGTTTCGTTCTGTTGTACTCGGGGTCTCCGTGAGTTGGAACCAACTGGCCGGCACCTAACAACAACAATACCTGTGGATGTCATCCTATTTGGGAATATTCTTTATGGTAATGAAGTCACACTGGAGTTGGCTGGGTCCTCAACTAAGTCACTCCTGCTTCTGAGTAACAAGTGGCAGGGTGGACATGGGGACAGGTGAACACAAACGGATGAAAGCTCCATGGTACGTGGAGGTCACTAGAAACTGAACAACGCCGGGCTAGAGCAGCGGAGACAAGACGTTCCCCAGAGCCAACAGGGAGAAGTCAAAGAGCCTTTCCCGAGTGTGGACCGCTAGCTTCCTGAGCCACGAGAAAGCAAATGTCTGTTTGGGAAAGCCACCCCCTTGTGGTATGTCTATTATAGCAAGGCCAGGACACTGGCGAACTGAGCTTAGAAGAACAGAGTGGCATGTAGACCGAACCGCACAGCCAGTCATTAGCTCTCTAAATAGACTCCAAACAGAAGCGCGCTGGAGAATTCTGTCTGCGGCCCGATGACTCCCAGCCCCGCTTCACAGAGAGAGAGCCCCGGTCGACAGCTCCCGGGTCCGCCCCTCTGCACCTGCCTTCTTTGTCCCGATCATTACAATGGCAGAGGATAAAACGGGATCGCAGGTTTAGCAACGCGTGTCAAGGACACGGTCTCTTTCTTCTCCCAGAGACGTCAGATATAAACATGATGCTGTTAGCGCCCACACAGGCACTAAGAACACAGCTGCTTCCAAAACGAAAGACCACAAAAGGCAAAAAAAAAAAAAACAACAACGCACCCTCAAACCACCACCGCCACCAAAACCTAACAACGTGCATTATGTCAACTTTTCTAAGAACACTGTGCAAATCCTACAATGAACCAACACTAGCAAGGAGCAGGCTGTCTCTAAACACACGGTATGTGATAGAGTTTGGTGAGACTTCCAAGCCTACGACCCCTGGTCACCGTTCAGGTCTGCGACTGAACCCACTCCTGTGGCTTCCAGCCAAACAACAGACGGGCGTAAGGGGTGAACATTGACATCAGGTAGATACACTCCTTGCAGAGATCAATCCGGGGAGAACAGAAGGGCAGGGTTTGCCCAGGGAGACAGCCCAGGGGGCAGGAGTGCGTGGGAGAGAAGGACACAGGGAAGACGTAACCACAGGGAGGAAGTGGGAGGGGAGCTGTCACATTGTGGGCAATGGCAGTCACTGTCATGAAATAAAATGTGTGTGAACTGCTGCATGGAAAAGGAATTTGCTCGGTCAACTTTCACCCAAATCACAATGAAAAAAAATAAAATAAAATAAATGAATAAAATAAAATATAGTCCTGGATAGGAACTTGGCTGTCCAAGACAGGATTCTTCTACCTGCCTTCAGTCCGCAAGGGTCCCTGAGTGCTTCTACTGATGGATATGTCCCACCGCTCACCCAAAGTTTAGAGGTGCGAGTCCACCCAGATGTGCTCGGAATAAAAGTCTGGCAAACTAGTTCTGAAACATCAGCCAGTGAGCGCCTCACAGAGCAAAGCTAGACTCTGGCACGCATCGGGGTGTCGTAAGCCGGAATCACCAGGTGTGGTTTTGGTTGAAATACTAAGAACTTCTAGAGGGGGAGACATAAGCCTTAAGCGACCCCTTGATGCACACACTTGGAAGAGACCTCATCCAAGGAGCTCTGGTGGGATACTGCCTACAGCATTGCACTGCTAACCAGAAGCTTGGCGGTTCAAACCCACCAGCCGCTCTGCAGAAGAAAGATGAGGCAGTCTGCTTCTGTAAAGACTGACAACTTTGGAGACCCTCTGGTGGGTGCTAGGAGTTGGGATTCACTCAACAGCAGTGAGTTTGGTTTAGGCTTTTATTTTTCTACAGACGATGAGGATTTTGCACCGGGATGTTTGGAAGATTGGCAGAGGTGTCCCAAAGGCTGTGGGAGGCCCGTAAGTGAGGCAGCGTAGAAGGTGGGTAGAGGACATTCCAGTCCAGTATTACTCAGCAAATTCATGACACTGTGCTGTTTTGAATGTTGCAGGTGTTTTAGTCTGGGTTCTCCAGAAAACCCAAGCCAAAGAACCAAACCCACTGCCATGGATTCTATTCTTACCCACAGCGCCCCTAGAGGACAAAGTGGAACTGCACGTCTCCAAGGCTGTCAATCTTGACAGAAGCAAAGCCCAAACCACACCCACTGCCTGGAGTCCATTCTGACCCACAGCGCCCCTAGAGGACAGAGTGGAACTGCACCACAGGGTCTCCAAGGCTGTCAATCTTCACAGAAGCAAAGCCCAAACCACACCCACTGCCTGGAGTCCATTCTGACCCACAGCGCCCCTAGAGGACAGAGTGGAACTGCACCACAGGGTCTCCAAGGCTGTCAATCTTCACAGAAGCAAAGCCCAAACCACACCCACTGCCATGGATTCTGACCCAGAGCGCCCCTAGAGGACAGAGTGGAACTGCCCACAGGGTCTCCAAGGCTGTCAATCTTCACGGAAGCCAAATGCCTCATCTTTCTCCCATGGAGCAACTGATGGGTTCGAAACCACCAACTTTTCATTGGCAGCTGAGCCCCTAGCCACTGCACTACCAGCTCTTCCATGATGAATAAAACAGGGCCCCCACGGCTGACCGCAGTGAGCATCATGGGCTCCCTGCAGGACCACCAGGAGAATACCATGAACCCAAAACAAACCCAACTCATTTCTGATTCATGGTGGGTTTGAACCTCCCACCTTTAGGTTAGCGGTCAAACCCAAATTGTTGGTGCCCCCAGACATTATGGGGGCTGCAGAGGGATAAGAAGGAGGTGATTGGGGCACTGACTTGTCAGGGGAGGTTGGAGGGAGGCTGGTCTTCAATCCAAAGGTGCTTCCCCTGAGGGCTCGGACCTTCCTGCTTGTAGCAAGTGGCCACCATCCCGGCAGGAGAGCACATTAGTGATCAGTCCTTCCTCTACTGTCGGGGGCTGTTCTTTAGGAACTGACTACCCTGTAACAACGCTTTGGGGTCTAGTCACCTCAGAGCCACACTACGGCTTTTCCTGGACCCTGGACTGTTTCTCTTCTTGCAAAAAGTAAATTTACAACATGACAGTTTATGCCTGATAGAAAGAGAAATATATTCCCAGCTGCATTGATGATTTATAGTCAGTTTTATTCTGTTCTCTCTTTTCTCCCCGGATTTTGAAAGGGTCCGACTTACAACATTGACACCGGTCCCTAAAGTTACCGTGTTATTATCGTTAGATGCCGTCCAGCCGGACCCTGACTCGCGGTGGCCCCAGGCACAGGGGAACGGAGTGCCGGCTGGTCGTCACTGCACATTGTGCCATTGTGATGCACAGCGTTTCCACTGGCTAATTTTTGAAGGAGATAACCAGGCCTTTCTTCCTCATCTGTGTTACTCTGGAAGTTCCACTGACACTTGTCAAGAATGACAGCAACATCCAAGCCTCCAAGCACCCACAAGTCGTGACTGTATACGGGGTACATTGGCCAGGAATCGAACCTGGGTCTCTCACATGGAGGGGGAGGATTCCACCACAAACTGGTACCCCCTCAAAGCTATCACAGATTCACAGATCCCCCTGAATTGGGCCTAAGGTATCTCATGGCTGTCTGAGTTACCTAGCATTGCTGTAACAGACATACCACAAGGGGGTGGCTTTCATAAACAGACATTTATTTTCTTGTTATTTGTGGAGGCTGGAAGTGTGAACTCAGGGTGCTGCCTCTAGGGGAAGGTTCACTATGTGGTCCTTGTCTCTTTCAGCTTCTGCTCCTCCGTCCCTTGGTGATGTCCACGTGGCATGTATCTTCCATCTGTGCTTGGCTCTGTGTGTAATCCACTCTTTCTATATTTCAAAAGTGATTGGGTTCACGATAGAGCCTGGTGGAACCCCTGAGACTATGGCCCCTAGCTACCCTTCAGGTCTGGAATTGAACCCACTCCTGTGGTTTCAAGCCAAACAAAATACAGGCATATGCGTTGAACATTTACCTGAGGTAGATACACTCCTTGGAGAGAACAATCATGGGAGAAAGAAGGGTTGTGTGTGCACAGGGAGACAGCTCAGGAGGCAGGAGTGCATGGAGGGATGGACACAGGGAAGAGGTAACTATGGGGAGGGTGTGGGAGGGGAGCTGTTGCATTGGGGTAAACTGTGGTCAATGACATGAGACAAAGTGTATGTGAACTGGTATCTGGAAAGTGAATTTGCTCTGTAAATCTCCACCCAAATCACAATAAAAAATAAAAGTGATTGGTTCAATGGACACCTCACAGATATAATCTCATTAGCACAACAAAGAAAACCCTACTCCCAAAAGGGGTTGCATCTGCAGGTGGAGGGGTGGGGATTAATAACACCTATTTGGGGCAATACAGTCCCTTGCGTAGCAGATAGACACTGTGACCTGGGGTCAACCGGAAGGCCACAATGACATGACCACAGAACGGTTTTGTCTCTTCCCTAGGGTCCTGTCATGCCTGTGGGTATCCACCAGGGGGCACCACCACGCCTACCTTCTCTCAGGGGAATTTCCTGGCTCAGTGGTTTGTTTCTTCCAGTCTATGCAAATCGACCTTCATTGTTCAAACCATGAAAGCCTTCAGTGGGAAGGAATCTGTGGTGGGGTCAGCCCAGTGGGAGGAACTCAGTGGTTAAAGCATTGGGGTGTTAACCAAAAGATCCACGGTTCAAACCCACCAGCTGCTGCTCTGTGGGAGAAAGATGAGGCAGTCAGCTTCCATGAAGATTGACAGCCTTGGAGACCCTGTGGGCAGTTCCACTCTGTCCTCTAGGGGCGCTGTGAGTCAGAACGGACTCCAGGCAGTGGGTGTGGTTTGGGCTTTGCTTCCGTGAAGAGTGACAGCCTTGGAGACCCCAGGGGGCAGTCCCACTGTGTCACATGGTGTCACTAATGAGTTGACATTAACTCAATGACACACACAAACCCACCAAGCCAAATATTCCTCCCCCAGAGTTACCCATGCCCTGATCCCCCAAAACATGTGGTTATGATCCATTACATGGTACAAGGGACTGTGCAGATGTAAGTAACTCTAAACTTCTACTTTAAATATGTATATATATTTGAATTTGAATTATTATTACCATTCCATCTTGAAATAGGGAGGTTATCCTGGATGAGTAAGTGTCCCCGGGAGGGCCGAACAGCCCCGAGGTGGTGCGAAAGAGAAGTCTGGTGATGTCTTTCTGAAAGAATCAGGCAACGAAAACCCTATGCAGCCCATTTGTTCTCTGACACACACAGGGGTGCCACGAGCTGGGGTCCACTTCATGGCAGCTGGCATGGCTTTCTTGGTTTTGTCCTCGATTAACAGGGTGGGAAGGGCTCTTAAAATCAGAGAATTTTTTCTGGCTGGAGGTGGAAGGGGGGTTTCTAAGAGACGATAGGTGGGAGGGACCTGAGTCCTACATCATGGGAACTGTGTCCTGATAACCACCCTTCCACCACTCGTCTGTCCATCTGTCCGTCTGTCCTACTGTGCTGGCTGCGTGTTGCTGCGAGGCTGGAGGCTATGCCACTGGTGTTTCAAACACCAGCAGGGTCACCCATGGTGCACAGGTTGTAACGGAGCTTCCAGACTGACAGACAGGGAAGACGGACAGGGTCATCCATTTCTGAAAACACTGGTTCCTGAAAACCTGACGCATAGCAGTGAGACACTGTCTGATCTGTTGCCAGAAGGCTTTACAAGGAGCCAAGACTGTCTGACATAATAGCGGAAGCTGAGCCCCTCAGGTTGGAAAGCACTCAAAATACAACTGAGGCAGGGCTGCCTCCTCAGAGCAGAGTGGATTTTAACGACGTGGATGGAGTCAAGCTTCCAGGGCCTGCATTTGCCGATGGGGCACCACTCAAAATGGGAAGAAACAGCTGCAAACATCCATTCATAATCGGAACACGGAATGCATGAAGTGTGAATCTAGGAAAATGGGAAGTTACCAGAAATGCAATGGAATGTATAAAGATTGATATCCTAGGCATTAGGGAGCTGAGATGGACTGGTTTGGGCCATTTTGAATCAAACAATCCTATGGCGTACTATGCCGGGAATGACTAATTGAAGAGGAATGGCGTGGTATCCATTATCACAATGTTTCAAGATCTGTCCCAAAGTACAGTGCTGTCAGTGATGGGATAATATCCATACGCCTACAAGGAAGACCAGTTAATACTACTATTGTTCAACTTTACACACCAACCACCAAAGCCAAAAACAAAAACAAATAAACAACAACAAAAAACAACACACTGCTGTCGAGTCAATTCCAACTCATAGCAACCCCCATTGGGTTTCTGGGGTGGTAAATCTTTATGGAAAGACATTGCCCAGTCTTGCTTCCGTGGAGTGGCTGGTGGGTTTTGAACCATCAATCTTCTGGTTAGCAGTCAGATGCCTTATGCACTGTGCTACCAGAACACCACAGCCAAAGACAAGGAAATTGAAGACTTTTACCAAGTTCTGCAGGTTGAAATGGACCAAACATACAATCAAGATGTATTGATTACTACTGGTGATTGGAATGCAAAAATAGGAAACAAAAAATTACCAGTAGTTGGAAAATATGGCCTTGGTGATAGAAATGACGCTGGAGATTGCATGATAGAATTTTGCAAGGCCAATGACTTATTCATTGCAAATACCTATTTTCAACAATATAAACAGCAGCTATGCACGTGGACTTCACCAGATGGAACACACAGGAATCAGATTGACTCCATCTGTGGCAAGAGGCAATGGAGAAGCTCAATATCTTCAGCCAAAACCAGGCCAGGAGATGATTGTGGAACAGACCATCAACTGCTTATATGCAAGTTCAACCTGAAGCTGAAGACAATTTAAACACGTCCACGAGAGCCAAAATATGACCTTGAATATGTCCCTCCTGAATGTAGAGACCATCTGAAAAATAGATTTGATGCATTAACACCACTGACCGAAAACCAGACTGTTGGTCCCAGGTCTTGAAAGGAGTGTCGGCGCGAGGAAGCTACCACTGACACGATAATGCAAAAGCAAAAGGAAAGTTTATTGGCTAGCTCGAGCTAGGGTCTCTGCTTACGACGCAGCGGTTTGGGCAAAAGCAAAGCACAAAAGCAAAGAGGTCCCTCTCTCCTTTGATTGGTTGTTGCTAGGGGGTAGAAGAGGAGGGGAGGGGGTTTTAGGGCTCTGTGAGGTAAAGCCCTGAGGCGTGGGGAACGTGCTGGAGTCCCCGGCACTAATGGCTGCTGGTTAAAGAATAATTACCTGGAGGGGAGGAGGTTTCACACAGACGAATTGTGGGGTGACATCAAGAGCATCATCCACGAAGAAAGCAAGAGGTCATTAAAAAGACAGGAAAGGAAGAAAAGGCCAAAATGCATGTCAGAAGAGACTCTGAAACTTGCTCTTGAATGGATAGTAGCTAAAGCAAATGGAAGAAATGATGAAATAATAAAAAAAAAAAAAACCGCACAGAAGATTTCAAAGGAAGCCTGGAGAAGGCAGAGTAAATTATTATAATGAAATGTGCAAAGACCTGGAGTTGGAAAACCAAAAGGGAAGAACACGCTTGGCATTTCTCAAGCTGAAAGAACTGAGGCTTGAAGAATTCAAGCTTTAAGTTGCAATATTGAAAGATTCTATGGGTAAAATATTGAATAATGCAGGAAACATCAAAAGAAGATGGAGGCAACTCACAGAGTCTTTGTAGCAAAAAGAACTAGTTGATGTTCAAACATTTTAGCGCAAATCTGCCACAAAAGACCTCACCTGTATGTTTTGTCGGGTGTTCATGGAATCCCAGCTCATATCTGCCTTTCCTTCTGGACAAATGACCAGGAATTCCACCTGTCCCTTGTGGGAGGAACATGGTCGGCCCAGACAGTGCTCAACTGGCCCCAGGAGTTCCTGAGTTTGACACTGTGGGGGACATCTTTACACCTCGACACATGAAGGGGTCATGAGTTAGGAGAGAGGTGGCAGCCACCTTTCTGTGATGATCTTTGTCGGGCTTACCTGGGCACACCTGGGCTTACCTGGGCACACCTGGGCTTACCTGGGCACACCTGGGCTTACCTGGGCAGCCTTCCTGGCCTCAGTTTTCTCGTCTGCAGGACAGAACGTTGAACCCTGAAGGCAGGGAGGGGCTTTCATAGAGCAGCATCCTCGCCCGCCCCCCATCCCACTGAGCCCACCTGGGAGGCCTGAGCAGGGGGCCCGGCCCACCTGGCAGATGCCCCCCAGGTTGGGCTGGAGCCCCTGTGGGGTAAGGCCGGGGTCCTCCTGACGGGGCTTGAATGGGCAGGGGTGTGGGGGCTTGGGGTTTGCGGTGGTGTCTAGGTATGGGTTGGGGTTCCAGCTGCGTGTGTGTGGGGTATAGGATCGCGGGTCTCAGCACAGATCAGGGTCCCTGTGTATATGTGAGCGGACGAGGGGTGCGGGTCTGGGTCTCAGTAGGTTGCTGGGGTCCCTGGAGGTGTCCGACAGGGGGCCAAGGTGTGGGTCTGAGGTCTGGGCCAGGGATGTGGGGAGGGTGAGAGGTGGGGCACAGGGCTTGTGTCCAGGTGGGGTGTGAGGTCTGGGGTTCTGGTGAAGGTCTGGGCTGGGGTCCATGTGAGGCTTGGGGTCACAGAGGGGGGTTGGGTTCCGGCAGGGGTCTGTTTGGGAGTTTGTGGTTTGGGGTCTGGGGTCCTGGCAGGTGGTGGGGCTCCAGTATGCATGAGGATCTAGGGGTTGTTGGGTGGGGCTGCAGGGTTCACATGGGGGTTTGGATAGGGGTGACAGTCCTCACTGTGGGGCCCTGGGGACCTTGGCAGCAGTCCCTGTGGGGTCTGTCTGGGGGCTGAGACCCCAGGTGGGATGTAGGAAAGGTGACGATCTGGGTGGGGGTCTGTACGGGGTTCTAGCAGGACTGTATGGGGGGTGGATTAGGGTCCAGACAGAGGTCTAGGTAGGGGTCACACAGGGTGTCAGCAGCAGTGTAGATGGGGGTGGGGTCCAGAGTCCTGGTGGGGCCATGGGGATCTGGGTTGGGGTCCATGGGTGTCTGGGTGGGGTCGTGGAGGGGACCCAGGTGGGCGTCTTGTGGGGTTCCAGTGGAGGTCCCTGTAGGGGTCTGTGGGACTGCGAACAGGTAGGGGTGGGGTCTGGGTGGGGAGTCCCATTAGGGGAGTCTGGTAGCACATGCCTGGTGGGTGTTCAGGGACGGGCACTTGATGTGCAGGTCTGGTAGAGGTACCTTTGTGGGGTTCCACTGCGGTTGTGGTTCCAAAGGGGTATACGTCTGGGTGAGGGTCCCAATGGGGATCTATGATGGGGTCATGGTTCTGGGTGGGGGTCCTTGGGTAGGGTACCACTGGGGTTGGAATCCCAGTAGGGGCCCCAGTATGGATCCGTGTTGGGGCCATAGGTCCAAGTGGGGGTCCCCAGGTGGGGGTTCCTGGGTCTGGTCATGTTAAATTGGGGTCCCATTAGGGTTGGGGTCCCAATGGGGATCTGTGTTGGGGTCGTGGGTCTGGGTGGGGGTTCCTGGGTCAGGTCATGTTGATTTGGGGTCCCATTAGGGTTGGGGTCCCAATGGGGATCTGTGTTGGGGTCGTGGGTCTGGGTGGGGGTTCCTGGGTCAGGTCGTGTTGA
>NW_006922605.1:229345-230172 GCF_000298275.1 Orycteropus afer afer
CAATGGGGATCTGTGTTGGGGTCGTGGGTCTGGGTGGGGGTTCCTGGGTCAGGTCGTGTTGATTTGGGGTCCCATTAGGGTTGGGGTCCCAATGGCGATCTGTGTTGGGGTCGTGGGTCTGGGTGGGGGTTTCTGGGTCAGGTCGTGTTGATTTGGGGTCCCATTAGGATTGGGGTCCCAGTGGGGATCTGTGTTGGGGTCGTGGGTCTGGGTGGGGGTCCCTGGGTGCAGTCCTGTTGAGTTGGGGTCCCGTTGGGGTTGGGGTCCCCGTGGGGATCTGTGTTGGGGTCATGGATATGGGTGGGGGTCTCTGAGTGGGGGTCCCTGGGTACAGTCCTGTTGAGCTGGGGTCCCGTTAAGGTTGGGGTCCCAGTGGGGATCCATTTTGGAGTCATGGGTCTGGGTGGGGGTCCTGAGTGGGGGTCCCTGGGTGCAGTCCTGTTGAGTTGGGGTCCCATTAGGATTGGGGTCCCAGTGGGGATCTGTGTTGGGGTCGTGGGTTTGGGTGAGGGTCCCTGCGTGCAGTCCTGTTGAGTTGGGGTCCTGTTGGGATTGGGGTCCCCGTGGGGATCTGTGTTGGGGTCATGGATATGGGTGGGGATCTCTGAGTGGGGGTCCCTGGGTGCAGTCCTGTTGAGCTGGGGTCCCGTTAGGGTTGGGGTCCCAGTGCGGACCCGTGTTGGGGTCATGGATCCGAGTGGGGGTCCCGGGGTGGGGGTCCCGTTGAGTTGGGGTCCCGTTGGGGTTGGGGTCCCCGTGGGGATCCGCGTTGGGGCCTGGGGTCCGGGTGCAGCGCGCCTGCCTGGGCCCCCGTAGGGGTCGGGGTC
>NW_006922605.1:231075-236782 GCF_000298275.1 Orycteropus afer afer
TTTTTTTTTTTTTAATTGAAAGTCATGAATTTCAGGCAAGGGCGGCAAACATTAGTGTGGAGCGTGGGCTCGCTTTACGGGGCTGCAAATCTCTGGGGTGCCGGCCGGAGAGAGGACAGTGGGGTTCGGTTCTGAGAAGTGCTTCCTGGGGGGGAACGGCTCCAGGGGTTTTTTGACGGTTGATGTGGGGAATGGACATCACCAGCCTTTGCTGTCTGCTCGCCCCTGGGGGAGTTCAAAGCACCCCCCTTTAGGGCAGTTGCGGGGCGCTGATATGTTTGTGCCACTGAATCTCTGATCGATCCTGTCTGCTCCCAGAGGACAGGGCAGTTATCACAGCATTGTTAGCAAAAGAGCTTCGACTCCCATGGTGGGCCTCTTTAAAGCTCTCAGGGAGCCCCCACTCCCCAGAGTCCCTGGGCCCCACTGTAAGGATCACCGGGTGACACTCCCAACTTAGAGGGGGTTCTGTAAGTTGGTTGTGACATGAGTCAAACACCTAACCCCCCCCCCTTATTATATTGTCTTTTATCACCAAAAAACCAAACACACTGCCATCAAGTCAGACTTGACTCCTAGCGACCCCTCCTTGGGTTTCCAAAGCAGTATCTCTATGGAAGTAGGTTGCCCAACCTTCCTTCCGAGGAGTGGCTGGTGGGTTTGAACCGCCAGCCTTCTGGTTAGCAGTCAAGTGCCTTAGGCACTAAGCTACCAGGGCTCCCTTTTATAACCAGTATCTTTATAAATGCAATCTTTGTCTTTGGAGTTGGAAACCTTCCCCATAAACTGGTGTATTTTAAAACATCTGTACATGCATAAAAAATACACACATTGAAAGTTTACTCTGACAGTGAAGAAGATTTGGACGCTTGACGTTTGTCCGTTTTGCTAATATCCCTCCTTGTGGAAGGTTCTGGATTATTTTGGATTATTCCTGGGGGTGGGAATGGCATTTCTAGTCAGGAAGTTAGTGAGACTTGTCTGGGCTGTCCTTTTCTTGTTTCCTTTCCGTATTTCACGATAGCGTCGCACTGCTTCCTGCGACTGCCTATCAACTTTAGCAAAGCGATGAGTGTTTGGGTCCACACCTTCAAGCAACCGAATTCCCTGACTTTGTTTACAAAATGAAACCAAAGCCAAACTCACTGGCATGGAGTCGATTCCGACTCCTAGCGACCCCTCCTTGGGTTTCCAAGGTGGTATCTCTAGGGAAGTAGATTGCCCAACCTTCCTTCCGAGGAGTGGCTGGTGGGTTTGAACCTCCAGCCTTCTGGTGAACAATCAGATGCCTTAGGCACTGCGCCACCAGAGCTCCTGAGTTTGCAAGGCCCCAGCTAACCCTTCCGCCTTTTTTGACACCTTCTCTCCGTCCGGTTCCTCATGTTTCTTCCTCCTTCTCCATCTCTGTCCTCTTCAAACCCCGTTGAGTCCTGCCAGGTCACCTGCCCTCCTTCACGGTCACGGGCTGCTCCGAGTCGGCCGCGCTCTGTGTTCTCTCCGCCTGCACGGTATCCACACTGATCTCTTCCGTCCCGTCATCCTGATCAAATGCTCGTGTTCATGTAACGCAGCATTTTTTTTTTTCCATGTCCTCACACGCATTTCCCAGTTACTTCCTTCCGGGGACGTGCATTTTTCCGACCTGCGGGAGGGCACCGTTTTGACCGTTAAATGCTGACATTGAACCTGTCAGAGTGCACCTCTGAGGTGGGGCCACCAGCAGGCGACAGCATCGCGTGCAGGACGTGTGCCTAAGGGAGACACCGAGGCTGTAGGCCCTCGCAGAAGCGCCCCAGGCCGTGCGGCCTGTCCTAGCTCGAATCCCCTGTAAGTTAGGGACTGCTTGAGTTGTAAAATGCACCTGCCCCCCACACAGCGCTAGCCCGGAAAGTGACTTGCTGTGTTTTGTGTGAGCTCGGCGCGGCCTTCTCCATGACCCGGGTCTGGGAGCGTCGTAGCTGGGAACATCTTATGGTGGTTCGAACTGCAAGCCACTGCCCGCTTCTCAGGAGTGGGCAAGGTCAGTGAGCGCCGGGTTCAGGGGTGCTGGCGAGAGGCAGGAAGGCTGCGACGTGCCTTTGAAGCCAGGAGCCAGCTTAAAGCGACTTGTGAGCTGCGACATGTTTACCTAAACGTGTGTGCTTTCGGACAACTCTTGCTAACCTGCTGAAATGCCTGCTGATGAATTGTGGGCCCACGTACAAGATAGACTTGAGATTGGAATTTAAGCTTGGCTGCAACGAATCCGGCTCTGGTCTTTGGACTTTTATGCTTGGACCTGTACGCGTTGCTTGTTGATCGGCAAAGAAAAGTCACCACGCTTCGGCTGGCCCACGCGGCCCTGCACCGGCTCAGAGCAGCTTAGTGGCCCGTGGGAGAGAGCGTCATTCTCTGCAAATGTGGCCATTTGGGGTAGCTGTTTCTTGCAGCCTTAGAAATGAATTCCAACCATGGTGGAAGACGGGGGACAAAGTCAACAACAAACAAAACCTGCTGCCAACTCTGAAAACCTGTCCACAAACAGAAAAGAAAGAAAAGTTTTATGACTGAGTGAGTGGCGGTGTGTGCCGTCGCGTTGGCTCCGACTCTGTGACCCCACGCACAACAGACCGAAACCCTGCCCGGGCCTGCACCGGCCTCACGATCCTTGCTGGACCTGAGCCCATCGTTGCAGCCACGGTGTCCGTCCGTCTCCTTGGGAGTGTTTGGCCTTTTCGCTGACTCTCCACTTGACCAAGCGAGACGTCCTTTTCCAGGGACTGGGCCTTCCTGGTGATCTGTCCAAAGTGCGTGAGACGCAGTCTGGCCATTCTCGCCGCTAAGAGGCATTCTGGCTGCACTTCTTCCAAGAATGAGCGTTAAACAGAGGTTCCACTGACAAGACTGAGACAGGCATCCTTTTTTTAATGTAATGGAGTGGGTGCAACCCCTCACACTCCTGTGCAAGATAAAATTGTTCATTCCCCACTGTCTTCCCAGCAGGATACAGGATGGAATTGCTCATCCCCCTCCAGGAAACGGGAACGTGGAGAGGTTCACCTGACTTTAATTTCAAAGGGCCCTGCCAGATCTTTGGGGAGCTCTCTTACACTTACATACATCTCTTTTTCTTTTTTCTCTCTCTCTCCCTTTCTTTTTCTCCCTCCCTTTCCCCCTTTTTCTTTTTAAATAACTTATTACTTTCCTGTGACTGTCAACAGCCTTCACAGCAGAACATGCACCCATTCACCAGTTGCTACGTGTCCCAGTCCATCACACTGATTCCATTTCTAGTCACATACTTTTCAAAGAGACCAAGGGAGAATTTACAGTGAGGAGGTTCCTGCAGTGAGTTCTGGCACAAAAGGGGCAGGAAGCAGCTAGCCTGATTTTCTTTCTTTCAAAAAATCATTTGGTTTGTTGTTGTCATTCCCTTACTTTCAACAGAGAGAAGGGAAACCTCTTGTTTTTACTTGGTTAAAGCACTCGGCTGCTAACTGAAAGGTCAGCAGTTGGATCCTAGAAGCCGCTCTGCAGTGGAAAGAGGCAGACAAGTAGGTTTCCGTGAAGGTTGACAGCCTTGGAGACCCTGTGGGCAGTTCCCCTCTGTCCTCTAGGGGCGCTGTGGGTCAGAATGGACTCTGGGGCAGTGGGTGTGGCTTGGGCTTTGCTTCCATGAAGGTTGACAGCCTTGGAGATCCTGTGGGCAGTTCCACTCTGTCCTCTAGGGGCGCTGTGAGTCAGAATCCACTCCAGGCAGTGGGTGTGGTTTGGGCTTTGCTTCCGTGAAGATTGACAGCCTTGGAGACCCTGTGGGCAGTTCCACTCTGTCCTCTAGGGGCGCTGTGAGTCAGAATGGACTCCAGGCAGTGGGTGTGGTTTGGGGTTTGCTTCTGTGAAGATTGACAGCCTTGGAGACCCTGTGGTGCAGTTCCACTCTGTCCTCTAGGGGCGCTGTGGGTCAGAATGGACTCCAGGGCAGTGGGTGTGGTTTGGGCTTTGCTTCCGTGAAGATTGACAGCCTTGGAGACCCTGTGGGCAGTTCCACTCTGTCCTCTAGGGGCGCTGTGGGTCAGAATGGACTCCAGGGCAGTGGGTGTGGTTTGGGCTTTGCTTCCGTGAAGACTGACAGCCTTGGAGACCCTGTGGGCAGTTCTGTGCCAGGAAGTATCAGTATGTGTGGAAAGTCAACTGGACGGCCCACGACAACAGTGTTTTCACTTGGCATATTGCCTTATAATGAACCTCCCGGCTCTGTGGGTCTGCTATGAGCATGACTGTCCCATGCCTCTGCCCACTAGCCTCTGTCTGATTCTGGTCTAAGGGGTGGAAGTTGGCATGAACGGGTGGCATTGAACTTTGCCTCCCAGACTGTGGGAAGGCACCTGGCTAAAATGTAACCAGGCAGGCAGCCAGCGTCCCCCTTCAGGTTGGAAGCAGCTGGATGTTTTTTCTTAGGACATCAGTACTGAGTCTGAGCTTAGAAATTTAAAAATTGGAGCTACATACGATAGGGATTCTGCATAACTTGGCTTAACCTTAGCAGCCAGTTGCTATGGAGTCGATCTCCACTCATGACCTACAGCGCCCCTAGAGGACAGAGTGGAACTGCCCACAGGGTCTCCAATGCTGTCAGTCTTCACAGAAGCTGACTATCTCATCTTTGCCCTGTGCAGCGGCTGGTCGGTTCAAACTGCTGACCTTTTGGTTAGCAGCCAAGTGCCTTAACCAGTGCACCACTGGGCCCCTTGAGAAAGAAGGACAGTGTAGAGTGATGACTCTTACAGGCTCTGCTTTCTTAGAATTTGTTAAGTATAAACCAGACAGGCAAAAATTAGTGAGTGATGTTGGTGTGCCTCCAGAGAGACAATTTATACATCAGGAATTCCTGTAAGTGAGCTGTCTCCATGTTCTCAGTGTTAGGAATTTGCTCTCTCGTCCAGGTGGCCCATAGAGTGAGATGTGGTCTTTTTGTTCGAGTTGTCAAGGACAGCACACGGTTAATTAGTGCATGTCATAGATGAGCTAAGTCGGGTTTTCACGGCTGTGGTTCTGCTGAAGGAACTCCCCAGGTCTTTCTTCCAGGGCACCTCTTGGTGCATTGCAACCTCCCACTGAACATCTTAACCTTTTGCACGACCCAGACGCTGCCAGGTGGTCTGACTGTTGTCACTTCCTCTCAAGTTGATTCCGAGTCCTGACAACCCAGGGGCCGCTTCTGAAGCCCTCACAGGACGTCAACAAGCAACGCATGGATTGGCTTGGAGCCTGTTAGACGTGATCGTACCGCGCAAAGAAACTTGCACTTGTCGTCAGCAGAGGGAGATTTTTAGAAATTAAACTTGTCCGATGCACCTGCCAGTTGCAAAGGATGGAGAACATGAAGAAGATGGGTGTTAGAATGCAGTTCAGCCTTTGGCTGGATCTTCCCTCCAGTGCTGGGTTGCGGGGAAGCGGGCTCGCTGGTACGATACACGGATCGGCCAGTGTTTCACGGGTGGAGGAATTGCCGTCACGTCGGTCCCCAACTCACAACAACCCATGTACAACAGCAGGTCCCACGTCAGCCCTGTAAGAGGCTGCGAATCACACCGGTGGGGTCTGTGGGCTTTCGTCAGCCGATCTACAGAAGTGGATTGCGAGGCCTTCCTTCCTGGTCTCTCTTCATCCGGAAGTGCCACTGAACCCTGTCCACCATGGAGGACCCTGCTGGTGTTTGAAATACCAC
>NW_006922605.1:237281-239250 GCF_000298275.1 Orycteropus afer afer
TTTGCTGGTTTTTTTTGTGTGTGTTTCTCTAGAGAACCCAATCTAACAACCGGCATACCTTCCAGCCTCAGAACAACATGCAAGCCACTGCAGTATTGACGGTTTAGGAGACAGTCGTTGTCTCCTGCCTCTTGGCACCTTGTACACAGTGGAACAAAGCCTGCCCCATCCTGCCCCGTCCCCATGATCAGCTCCAAGTGGGACTGCTGGGAGCCACAGAATTTTCACGGGCTCATTTTGGAAGGCGATAGCCAGGCCTTCCTTCCTGGTCTCTCTTACTGTGGAAGCTCGGCTGATACCTGTGCAGAAACACAGCGCCTCCCAGCCTCCAGGGACAGACGGGTGGTGGGGCTGTGTGAGGTCCACTGGCGGGACTCGAACCCCGGTCCCACACACGGAAGGCGAGGACTCCACCCCCGCTGCACTGCGCGGTGGACAGCCGACCCACAGACGTGCCAGCGGGCTCACTCACAATTCCGTCCGCGTGGACGGCTGCTTTTCTGACCGTACAGGGCCGTGGAGCTTTAAAAGCATCGGTCATAAACGTGCTTATCCTGTTTTGTTCCTCTATCTCTCTGCCATTTGACGCTCTGATAAAACTTGGAAGAGTTTTCTCTGTGAGCCCACATCGGCTCGGAACATCTGAAGCCCGAGTCGGACGTTGTGTGTTTGACCGTGAGCTCGGGACGCACACCAGGCGGTGGGGATCCGAGACATGCTCTGAGGTTTGGAGAAAGAGGAAGTGTCCCGCCCACGTTGACTCGTGTGGGTTTCGCGTCCCTGGGAACGGCGGCATCAGGCGTCCTGTGCAGAGAAGCAGCCGGTTCAGACTTCCTCCTTTGGGGCGCCACTTGCTTTCTCAAAGGAAGACCCTTGAGCTTTGGAGTGCGTGGTTGCCATGTGTCAACATTTACAGTATTAGAGATGACAGCAGCAAGAGTGAGAGCGTACTTAGCCATTGAGTGAAAAATCACAGTGAACCACTGCGACGTGCTGTCTGCTTGACTCTGAGTCCTGGCGCCCCCAAGACGTACAGAGCAGAATAGCGCTGCATGGATTCTCTGTGGCTGAATTCTCAGGACTCACTCTCCGGACCTTGCTTCCAATGGAACTCTGAGTGGACTTGACTCCAGCCTCTGTCAGCAGAGGTTGCATAGGCAAACTATGCATGCAAAGTTTAAGCCACCTGGCTCTGTTTGCTTCCCTAGTGCCAGTCTGTCAGGAATAGGCCACCAATGGGATGGCTTCAACAAACAGGAGTTTATTCCCTTACAGTCTGGAGGTTTTAAGTCCGAGTTCAAAGTGCCCGCTCTAGGGGCTGGGGGAAAGCCCCTCAACCTTGGGCTTCAGTTCTGCCTCCTGCTCCCGGCCACTGAAGCTGGGGGCCTGTCCTAACTCAGCTGCTCGCTGCTGAGGCTGACAAGCCCAAGGTTGACAAGTAAAAAGGCATAGTCCCGATGTCACCAAACCACACAGCAGGTCATTCATTCAAGTCCATCGTAAGTCCCAAGGTCGGCAGAGCATGGCAGGCTGCTGAACAATGACACGGCCACATGCAGGGTCCAAGCGTGCCATAAGCTAGAGACCATTTCCAAGGCTTCTCCTTATATTCAGGAAGCAGACCACATCCCTAAGGCAGCTACTCAGCTGCTTCCGGTAGATTCCACCACAGAGTTGATGACAGTCTCATCATGGGGAATAACTACATCCAGCTGCCCGGCCACTCAACCAGGACCAGCCAAGTTGACACACAAACTGAACTACCACAGGCTCCAAGGGGTAAATTAAAAAAAAAAAAACAAAGAAACAACCCCGTTACCGTGGAGTCAGTTCTCACTCTTGGTACCCTCGTGTGTGTCAAAGTCAAACTGGGCGCCCCGGGGTTTGCACTGTCTGATTTTTCAGGCATCGATGGCCAGCCCTTTCTTGGAGACACACTGTGGGTGAACTTGAACCCCCAACCTTTTGG
>NW_006922605.1:240125-241292 GCF_000298275.1 Orycteropus afer afer
GTGATACTGCCTTGGAAACCCAAGGAGGGGTTGCTGTGAGTCGGGTCCGACTCGACGGCACATAACAACAACAACAACATGTTTTGGGGGACAGAATTCAGTCCATAACAGTGTCAGGGTAGAAATGTGCTCATAGGGTTTTCAGTGGCTGTTTTTTTTTACAAGTTCATTGCCAGCCCTTTTCTGCAAGGCGCCTGTGGGTATCCTCAAAACTCCAACCTGTTGAGTAGCAGCCAAGGATGTTAACTGTCTGCATAACCCAGGGAGACCGAATGTAATGAGAGCAAACTAATTACATGTTACTAAAAACAGTACTTTTTCCTAATTAATAATAATAATAATAATAACTATTACGTGACACAAACAAAGGTGGGGAGAAGGGCTGCCTTGTTTTCCGTCTTTGAAGACCTCGGGCATCACCGGCCGATGGGAAGACGGGCGGTGTCTCCGCGCTGAGCCTGTCTCCTAGGATTTCTTGTTCTGGATGCGAATGAAAAACATCTGCGTCCTCACGCTTGTGTGATTGGGAAGGACAGGCTGTCACGGAACCCCAAGAAGGGTTTTGGGGACCCCTGGGAGGGTCTGACCTCTGCTTTGTTGTTGTCAAGTTGGCCCCAGCTTGTGGGGACCCCGTGGGGTGAGCCTTGGAGTCTGTGAGATTTTCAGTGGCTGGTTTTCAGAAGTCACTATCACCAGGACTTTCTTCCTGGTCTTTCTCAGTCTGGAAGGTCTGCTGAAACCCATTCAGGATCACAGTAACGTGCAACCCTCCACACACAGGCAGGTGGTGTCTGTGCGTGAGGTGCATTGGGTAGCCATTGAACCCGCGTGTCCTGCATATGAGGCAAGGATTCTCCGCCTGAATGACCAACACCTACCCTCCCCCCCCACCCCAGTAAAAGACAGCTTTGCAGAAACCTTTATTTATGACCCAAACTGGGCTGGATTGTATGAATCACAGAAAGGCCCTGCTGCCAGCAGCCGTGAGCTTTGCTTGCATGCAGGCCTCCCCTTGAGTTTGAGGGTCCTGCCCTGTGGCCCCCAACCTGGGCTGCACAGCAAGGTTCCCCAGACCCTGATGTAATCGCACAGAGAGAGATGGCATCTGTGTTTTGATTAAAACCCCGAAGCCAAACCCATTGCCAGTGACAAGACTCTGACTCACAG
>NW_006922605.1:241552-243975 GCF_000298275.1 Orycteropus afer afer
GACCCACAGCGCCCCTAGAGGACAGAGTGGAACTGCACCACAGGGTTTCCAAGGCTGTCAATCTTCACATCTGGGAACACATCACCAAGTCTTTTATGCCACGGAGCTGCTGGATGGGTTTAAAGTGCTGCCCTTGCCCTTAGCCGTCGAGCTGCAGCACTAGAGCTCCTCAAATTTGCCCCCCTATTGCCCTGCATCTGGAACCCCTGTGTAGAATTCCCTTGGAAGAAAGAACACGCTCATTCCTAAGCCTCTTCCCACAAACGCCCGTCCCCACGCACAGCCGGTGCTGCCTTGCTCCCCGACCTGCAGAGCCCCGTCCTCCCAGGGCCCCGTTCTCACGCTGTGTTTGTCTTCCTGCTTTTCAGCAGGTGCCGGCCGCAGATGAGTGGTTGGCCCAGGGGACCCGTGATGGAGAGCAAGAGCCTGGACCAGGGCTCTCAGGCCGACTTGAAGCTTGTGGCGCACCCGCGTGCCAAGAGCAAGGTGTGGAAGTACTTCGGGTTTGACACCAACGCCGAGGGGTGCATCTTGCAGTGGAAGAAGATTTACTGCCGCATCTGCATGGCTCAGATCGCCTATTCGGGGAACACGTCCAACCTCTCCTACCACCTGGAGAAGAACCACCCGGAAGAGTTCTGTGAGTTCGTCAAGAGCAACACAGAGCAGATGCGGGAGGCCTTTGCCACCGCCTTCTCCAAGCTGAAGCCCGAGTCCTCGCAGCAAGCAGCCCAGGACACGCTGGCCGCCAAGTCGGGCCACGGCTCCGAGACCAAGCGGCAGCAAGAGCTCACGGCAGCCGTCATGGGCTTCATCTGCGAGGGGCTGTACCCTGCATCCGTGGTGGACGAGCCCACCTTCCGGCTTCTGCTCAAGACGGCCGAGCCCCGCTACGAGCTGCCCAGTCGCAAATTCTTCTGCACCAAGGCCATCCCGGAGAAGTACGCGGCCGTGCGCGAGGCAGTCCTCAAGGAGCTGGGCGAGGCGCCGTGGTGCGGCGTCTCCACGGACATGTGGTACAGCGAGAACCAGAACCGAGCCTACGTGACGCTGGCCGCCCACTTCCTCACCAGCGCGTCCCCCAACTCACTGTCCGTCAGCTCGCGCTGCCTCAAGACGTTCGAGGTGCCGGAGGAGAACACGGCCGAGACTATCACACGGGTGCTCTATGAGGTGTTCGTGGAGTGGGGCGTCAGCAGCAAAGTCTTCGGGGCCACCAGTGACTACGGCAACGACATCACCAAGGCCTGCTCGCTGCTGGACATCCCCGTGCACATGCCGTGCCTCGGGCACGCCT
This sequence comes from Orycteropus afer afer, assembly GCF_000298275.1. Taxonomy (NCBI): domain Eukaryota; kingdom Metazoa; phylum Chordata; class Mammalia; order Tubulidentata; family Orycteropodidae; genus Orycteropus; species Orycteropus afer. The sequence goes on from NW_006922605.1 coordinate 242,850, forward strand.
TCAACGCCGCCATCCAGCAGGCCTTCCAGCTGCCCAAGCTGGCCGGGCTGCTTCTGCGCTGTCGGCGGCTGGTGGAGTACTTCCAGCAGTCCGCGGTCGCCATGTACATGCTGTACGACAAACAGAAACAGAAGAACGTCGCTCACTGCATGCTGGTGAGTAACCGCGTGTCCTGGTGGGGCAGCACGCTGGCCATGCTTGAGCGTTTGAACGAGCAGCAGTTTGTCATCACGGCCGTGCTCGTGGAGGACAGCAACAGCCACCACCTCATGCTAGAAGCGGCCGAGTGGACCACGGTCGAGGGGCTGGTGGGGTTGATGCAGCCTTTCAAGCAGGTGGCCGACATGCTGTCTGCCTGCAAGTACCCCCCGATCAGCATGGTGAAACCCCTGCTGCACATGCTTCTGAACACCACGCTCAACGTCAAGGAGACCGACTCTAAGGAGATCAGCATGGCCAAAGAGGTCATCGCCAAGACGCTGTCCAAGACCTACCAGGAGATGCCCGAGATAGACATGTTCCTCAACGTGGCCACCTTCCTGGATCCACGCTACAAGAAGCTGCCCTTCCTCTCGGCCTTCGAGCGTCAGCACGTGGAGAACAGGGTGGTGGAAGAGGCCAAGGGGCTGCTGGAGAAGGTGGACGGCGGCAGCTGCCGGCCGGCCGAGGACAAGCTGTGCGCGCTGCCCGACGAGCCACCGGCAAAGCAGCTCGTGCTGGCGTCCGCGCCATCGCCCACGAGCGTCATCAACAACATGCTCGCCGAGATCTTCTGCCAGGCGGGCGGCGTGGAAGACCAGGAGGAGCGGCACGCCCAGGTCGTGGAGGAGCTGAGCAACTTCAAGTCGCAGAAGGTGCTGGGGCTCGGCGAGGACCCCCTCAAGTGGTGGGCCGACCGCCTGGCGCTGTTCCCCGTGCTGCCCAAGGTCCTGCAGAAGTACTGGTGCGTGGCGGCCACCCGCGTCTTCCCCGAGCGCCTCTTTGGCTCCGCGGCCAACGTGGTGAGCGCCAAGCGTAACCGCCTGGCCCCGGCGCACGTGGATGAGCAGATCTTTCTGTACGAGAACGGGCGGAGCGGGACCGAGGCCGAGCCTGAGGACGAGGACGAGGGGGAGTGGGGCCTGGA
>NW_006922605.1:245590-247145 GCF_000298275.1 Orycteropus afer afer
TGACCAGAGGAAAACAGTCATGGTCAGCAGCCCAAGGCTGATTCCTATGGGCCCAGACATGCCCCAGCCTGCAGCCTTTTTACAATTCTGACACCAACCCTCCTTCCTACCGCACTCATCCTTTTCTGCTGGGTTTGATCATTCGTTGCAATGGCCACACAGAACTCACAGACAATACTCATGATGATGGGGTTTATTGGGGAAGTAACAGGCTACAGTCCAGATTCAGGAACGCACTCAGGGTACAGTTCTTCCATCAGGACAGTCTCCCCTCTGCCCTCACGCTCGCCTCTCTGGACCTTGGCCTCTCGGCCTGGCCTCTGCCCTGCTTGGGCAAGTGGTACTGAGTTGTTTCAGCTGTGCCGATAGGGGCACCCACGCGCACCCCACTCCGCCAGCAAGCCTCCTGCCCGAGGGCACTCAGCCTTCTCTCTCTGTGGGCTGGCAAGCTCACTGCTTGGTCTCATGCCTCTTGGTTTCACGGCCGCCACTTCTGAGCCGGGGTGTCTCTGATCCATACACCTTATTTGCATGGTCCCACCCAGTCACCTGGTGGGAGGCCCAAAGACTATGGCTGGAAAAGCCACCCCAAGTCATTCGGTGCCCTGCAGTTGTTCGCCAGGAGGGCCAATTCCAAGGTCACCTTCAGCAGCCGCAGCCACACATCTGCAATACTGCCGGCGTTGTGTATGTTGTCGCGGTTGTGAGGGGCCGTGGAGTCGGCTCTGACTCGTAGCAACTCTGTGTACAACAGAACGACACACTGCCCGGTCCAGCCTCACGGTCCTTGCGACGCTTCAGCCCCTCATCACAGTCCCGGGGTCGTTCCATCTCGTTGGGGGCCTTCCTGTTTTTCGCTGACCCTCCACTTTACCCAGCAGGATGTCCTTCTCCACGGACTGGTCCCTGCTGGCCATATGTCCAAAGAACGTGAGATGAAGTCTAACCACCCTCACTTCCAAGGAGCAGTCTGGCTGTGTTTCTGCCGAGACAGATTTGTTCATTCTTCTGGCATGCCACGGGATATTCAACATTCTTTGCCAACATCGTCATTCAAAGGCATCCATTCTTCTCCGGTCTTCCTTATTCATTGTCCATAGGTGGTGGTGACTGAAAATAGTAGGGCTCAGGTAAGGGCCACGCTCAACTTCATCTTCACAGTGACATCTTTACTGATTAACACTTTGAAGAAGGGTTTTGCAGCGGATGTGCCCAATGCAATCTGTAGTGTTGTGTTTACCAAACGAAACCAAACCCACTGCCATCGCGTTGATTCCTACTCATAGCAAGTCCTGTTGGGTTTCTAAGGCAGTAAATCTTTATGGAAGTTGATGGCCCCATCTTCCTTTCTTGGAGCAGCCAGTGGGTTTGAACCGCCTGCCTTCTGGTTAGCAGTCCAATGCCTTAGGCACCACACCACCAGAGCTGTGTTTACATTGTGTTGTGTGCTTGTGGCGTAGTGTCTAAGGCATTGGACTGCTGACCAGAAGTCTGGCGGTTCAAACCCACGAGCCACTCCTCGGAAGGAAGGTTGGGCAATCTACTTCCATAGTGA
>NW_006922605.1:248435-248908 GCF_000298275.1 Orycteropus afer afer
GATTCTGACCCACAGCGCCCCTAGAGGACAGAGTGGAACTGCCCACAGGGTCTCCAAGGCTGTCATCTTTATGGAAGCTGACTGCCTCACCTTTCTCCTGTGGAATGGTTGGTGGGTTTGAATCGCCAACCTTTTGGTTAGCAGCCCAATGCTTTAACCACTGTGCCACCAGAGCTCCTTGAGTAGCTTCTGTCATTCAGCATAATGCCTTTGAGATCCAGCCAAACTTTCCCAGGAACAAACAGACTTCTTCTTTCCATAACACCTGTGCAAACCCCTTGTGTAAAGTGCTAATCACACTAAAGATCTTCCGTTGTAAACAAGGTTGCATTGTACATTTCCGTCTGTGTATGTTTGCACAGCCGTGGGAGGGCATCACTGGATTTCATTCTCAGAAGTGGAATTTCTGGGTCAAAGAAAACATGCGTTGGAATGTTAAGCAACCATTTCCAACTTGCCTCTTTGAGAAGACG
>NW_006922605.1:249508-251177 GCF_000298275.1 Orycteropus afer afer
GTTGGAGGTTCAAATGCACCCCGAGGCACCTCAGAAGAAAGATGTGGTGATCAACTTCTAAAAACATCAGCCCTAGGAAACCTTGCCAGCCACAGTTCTCTTTTTCCATGCATGCAGGCACCAGGCATTGGAATGAAGGGCCACCACCCCAGGCTTGCTTATTTAATATTGTGAGTTTTTCATTTATTTTCATTCAGTTTGTCCTATTGTGTGTGTGCGGTTGTTGGTGGGGGCTTCTTAGCCGTTTTCTAATTCTTTAACAGCAGCCCATTATATACAAAGAACTAGCCTTTCGTCCTGTGTGTTGCTGTTTACTGCTGAGTATTCTTTTTTTTTTTTATTAGGATTTGGGTGAAGATTTACAGAGTAAATTCACTTCTCGTACAGCAGTTCACATATACTTTGTGCTGCTGAGTATTCTTTGTGGTGGCTTTAACCTGTAGAATTTTGAATTTTTCACGTGGTCATATTTATAGACATTTTTTTTTCCTTCGTAACTTCTACACTTGCTTAGAGAAGTCATCTTCCAAGGTGACATTATATGCAGACACACCTCCTTTTATTGTGCATCTCAGATACCGTCCTTCTTACAAATGGGAGGCTTTTGGTGACCCTGCAACCGGCAAGTGTGGGGACCGGTTTTGCAATGCCATGGGCTCACTTTGCGGCTGTGTCCCGCGTCGGTCATCTCACTGCGTTTCAAAGTTTTTCATCAGGTATGCTGGATAGCCGACAGTAGAGTGTCAAGCTAATTTTTATGAAAACCAAAAACCAAACTCACTGCCACTGAGTCGATTCTGACCACTGTTGGGTTTCCCGGGCAGTAAATCTTTATGGAAGTAGATTGCCCAGTCTTCCTTCCACAGAGTGTCTGGTGGATTTGAACTACCGACCTTCTGATTAGCAGTCAGACCTTATGCACTGCACCACCAAGCACTGGCAATCCATTGAAGTGACTAGCTTTGTCGTGGGATGTTCATTTTATTGCAGCAGTCTGGGACCGATCCTGCAATATCTCCAAGGTCTGTCTTGATTAGTAAGATGGCCACCTTCATGTCTTCTCCTGTTGCCTTTATGATTTTGTTTTACACACTTGAATCTGGGTGCCACGTGTAATGCCTTTTGGGGTGGGTGTACCTGAAGAGCTGATCTTTTCCTAATTTCCCCAAATGCTAGCTGTCACTGGGGCATCCGGTCAGCTGGGCAAGTCAGATTCTTAAAATAGAGCCATGACATCACAGCCTTCTAAACATCATCCAGGCACTGGACGAGAACTTCTCCCCTCATGCCACGTGGACAACATGCTTTTGCCAAGTGTGTAACAACTGACCACCACGCATGTGTCACACTAGATTGTGGTGGCTTATGGGTTGTGTGATGCTGCAAGCTATGCCACCAGTATTTCAAGTCCCAGCAGGGTCACTCATTGTGTTAGGTATCTCAAAATCACGGCCACTGGGTTGATTCTGACTCCTAATGACCCATTGGGTTTCCAAGCTAGTGCTGTTGTAATAGAAATACCAAAAGGGGGTGGCTTGGATAAACAAAAATTTATTCTATCATAATTTAGGAGGCTATAAGTCTGATTCAGGGCTCTGGTAGCATAGTGGCTAAGACACTTGCCTGCTAACCAGATGGCTGACGGTTCAAACCCACCAGCCACTCCTTG
>NW_006922605.1:252307-254037 GCF_000298275.1 Orycteropus afer afer
CAGCGCCCCTAGAGGACAGAGTGGAACTGCCCACAGGGTTTCCAAGGCTGTCAATCTTCACAGAAGCAAAGCCCAAACCACACCCACTGCCATGGAGTCCATTCTGACCCACAGCGCCCCTAGAGGACAGAGTGGAACTGCCCCACAGGCTCTCCAAGGCTGTCATCTTTGTGGAAACAGACTGCCTCATCTTTCTCCCATGGACCAGCTAGTGGATTCACACACCAGGCGTTTGGTTAGCAGCCAAATACTATGTATATATTATTATTATTAACTTGGAAATTTTAAACATTTGTGACTTTAGGGTAAATACATCTTTTTTCTTTCTTTCTCATTTATTTATTATTGTGTTTTTGATGAAAGTTTACACAGCAAAGTAGGTTCTCATTGGACAATTTCCGTACACATTATCCTGTGACATTGGTTACATGTTTCACAACGTGTCAGCAGTCTCATTATTTCCATTCTGGTTGTTTTTTTTCCCTTAATCTAGCTTCCCTGTCCCCCCTTACCATCTCATCTTTGGTCCAGGGTCAATGTGGGCCATTAGGTCTCATGTACATGATATTTTAGAGGAGCACAGTCCTCACAGGTGATGTTACTCATTTTTTGAGCCACTCTGTCTTTTGTCTGAGAGGTGACTTCTGGAAGTGGCTTTGGTTGCAAGTTGAAATGTATCCCAGGGTGACCATCTTGGGGGCTTCTGTAGTCTCTACCGGTTCAGCAAGTCTAGCCTTTCCAGGACTTTGAGTTTTATTTTCTTCCCTTCTGTTGTGTCCCTGGGCAGATGGTCGGCAGTGGTAGCTGGGCACCATCTAGTTCTTCTGGTCTCAGGGTAGGTGAGGCTGTGGTCTGTGTAGACATTAGTCCTGTGCCCTAGTTTTTTCTTTGACTGATGTCTTTCTCTTTTCCTCCAGGCATGTAGAGAACAGTAGTTGTGTCTTAGATGACTGGTCGCAAGCTTTTAAGACCCCAGATGCTATTCAACAGGACTGTGTAGAACACACATTTTAGGAACTACCTTATGCCAACTGACTGAGTTGTGCCACATAATCATGGTCTTAAGCCTTTAAATCTAGAAGACAATCCCATGATGTATTTGGTTATGTCTGGAAGTATCCGTGACTGTGTCCCTCACATGCTTTATAACATATATGAGTATATATGCAGCAACACAAACATGTGTGGCCATTATTTGCCTACAGAAACACGTGCACCTATGCACCCATATATCTGTGTATGCTTACCTAGACATATATAAACATACAAATCTACCTATGTAACCATGCACATATTTTTTGGTGGTTATTATTGTTATAAGGAGCTCTGATGGCATAGTGCCTAAGGCATTTGACTGCTAACCAGAAGGTTGGTGGTTCAAACCCACCAGCCACTCTGCAGAAGGAAGTTGGGCAATCTGCTTCTGTAAAGATTTACTACCTCAGAAACCCAACAGGAGTTGCTATGAGTCAGAATCAACTTGATGGCAGTGGGTTTGTATTTTTTTTTTTTAATTACTGGTGTTGTAAAATTATGTGTGTTGTGGTTTTTACCAAAATTGCCTTTTGTTCTTGTGTACTTCTTAATGTCAGCTTTTACCTTGGTCCTGTTGTGTTGACTTCATTTTTGTTTGGTATTGGATTAATCCAAACCACCACACCCACTGCCGTGGAGTCCATTCTGACCCACAGCGCCCCTAGAGGACAGAGTGGAACTGCACCACAGGGTCT
>NW_006922605.1:255582-257105 GCF_000298275.1 Orycteropus afer afer
AGCCTTGGAGACCCTGTGGGCAGTTCCACTCTGTCCTCTAGGGGCGCTGTGGGTCAGAATGGACTCCAGGCAGTGGGTGTGGTTTGGGCTTTGCTTCCGTGAAGATTGACAGCCTTGGAGACCCTGTGGGCAGTTCCACTCTGTCCTCTAGGGGCGCTGTGAGTTGGAATCCACTCCAGGGCAGTGGGTTTTGTTGTCATCCACCCACAGCGCCCCCATGTTGGGGTGGAACTGCGCCCCACAAGGTTTCCAGTGTCTCATTTTCCAGAAGTAGATAACTATGCCTTTTTTCCCAGCTGCCTTTGGGTATGAACTGCCTACCCTTTAGTTAGCAGCCAAGTCCTTATCCACTGTGTTGCCAGGACGCTTCCAAGATATACCTGGTGGCTGTTCTTCCAAAGTGATGACCTCAGCAAAAGCTGGTCCCATGGCTCCTCTGCAAGAGCTTTAAAATGCTGCAAAGGAGGGTCGGTCCTTGACCATCTCCCAGCTTCCGGGGGCCCCAGGCTTTGCTGGGCTTGTGGCCACATCTCTCCCATCTCTGTCTTTTCTTCACACAACCATCTCCCTCTGTGACTCTCCTCCTCTTTAACAAAGACACCACTTAGATGGGATCAAGACCCACCCTACTGCAGCCTGACCTCATGGTGAGTTAATTACATCTGCAAAGACACAAGTCCGAGCTCAGGGTGTGGGCAGGGCTGGCTCCCTCTGGAGGCTCTGGGGGGGGAGGGTCTTCCCTGGTCTCTCCGGCTTCTGGGGCCCCAGGCGTCCCTGGGCTTGTGACAACATCTCTCCCATCTCTGTCCGTCTTCACAGGATTCTTCCTTCTGTCTCTGTCTCTTCTCCTCTTTAATAGGACACCACTCCTGGGACTAAGACACACCCTACTTCAGGGTGACCTCATGTGAACTGACATCTTCAAAGACTTTTTCCAAACAAGGTCAGGTTCACAGGAATGGGTGTTAGAACTTGGATGTTATTTTTCTGGAGAATACGATTCGATCTATACATGTCTACATAGTTCCCAACTTTCTGGAAATCCGTGGGGCAGAGTCTACAGAAAGCACCATCGGGGACAGGTGATCTTTACCAAGCCCACCTTCTAGGAGCCCTGGTGGCACCATGGTTAAGCGCTCGGCTGCGAGCCAAAATGTCGGCAGTTTGCAAACATTAGGGGACAGTTCAGAGGAGTTCTGGTGGCGTAGTGCCTATGGCATTTGACCGCTAACCTGAAGGTTGGCAGTTCAAACCCAATAGCCTCTCCGAGGAAGGAAGATGGGGCAATCTACTTCCATAATATTTACTGCCTTGGAAACCTGGTGGGGGTAGCTATGAGTCAGAATCAACTTGATGGCAGAGGTTATGGGGCAGTTCCACTCTGTCCTCTAGGGGCGCTGTGAGTTGGAATTGACTCCAGGGCAGTGGGTGTGGTGTGGGGTTTGCTTCTATAAAGAGTGACAGCCTTGGAGACCCTGTGGTGCAGTTCCACTCTGTCCTCTAGGGGCGCTGTGGGTCAGAAT
>NW_006922605.1:270759-271817 GCF_000298275.1 Orycteropus afer afer
TTCAAACCCACCAGCCACTCCTCGGAAGGAAGGTTGGGCAATCTACTTCCATAGTGATACCGCCTCGGAAACCCAAGGAGGGGTCGCTGTGAGTCAGGTCTGACTCGACAGCACACAACAACAACAACAACAGTGATTCTTCTTGGTTTCCAACTTTTGTGTTCTAATCACCAGTAATGATCAATGAATGCTGATTGCATGTTTGGTCAATTTCAGACTGCAGAAGTTGGTAAAAAATCTTCTATTTCCTCATCTTTGGCTTTGGTGGTTGGTGCATAAATTTGAATAGCTGTAGTATTAACTGGTCTTCCTTGTAGGCATATGGATGTTATCCTATCACTGACAGCATTGTACTTCAGGACAGATCTTGAAACAGTCCATGTGACAGTAAATGCCACACCATTTGTCTTCAATTTGTCATTCCTGGCAGAGTAGATCATACGGTTGTCTGATTGAGAATGTCCCAAACCAGTCCATTTCAGCTCCCTAAAATGTTAGGATATCAATCTTTATGCATTCCATTTCATTTTTTTTCAACTTCCAATTTTCCTACATTCACACTTCATACATTCCATGTTCCAATTATTAATGGATGTTTACAGGTTTGTTTTTTTTCCCCCACTCAGTTTGAGTCACGTCACATTAGCCAATGGAGGTCCCAAAAGCTTGACTCCATCCACGTCATTAAGGTCCACTGCTTTGAGGAGGCAGCTCTTCCAGAGTCATAATTGGAGTCCCTTCCAACCTGAGGGGCCCATCTTCCAACACCATGTCAGACAGTGTTCTGCTGCTATTCATAAGCTTTCCGGTAGCTAGTTTTTCCGAATTATACCACCACATCTTTCTTCCAAGTCTGTCTTAGTCTGGAAGCTGCACTGTCCACCGTGGTATTTGAAATACCGGCGGCATAGCCTCCAGGCTCACAGCAAAATACAAGCCACCATAGCATGACACACGGACAGATGAGTGATGAAATGACTGTGTTCTTTTTCTTAATTCAAGCTAAGGAAAACGTGTCTGAAGCCGATAGGTTAAATCAGCAAACATTTCTGTTGCCT
>NW_006922605.1:273717-275483 GCF_000298275.1 Orycteropus afer afer
GTTAGGTAGATATTGAACTTGCTTTCTGGAATACTGCCCTTCAGCCTTGCTATGCACACCTGGCCTCCACTGTCTGTCATCTGCTGGACCGCTTAGCGCACTGTCTTCCTGGCTTTGAGCCTCTGTTTATTGTTTAAACGGTCTGTAATCTAGACAGACAAGCTGATCATTGCTTACAGCCTGCTGTGTTTGGACCATCCCTTCATGACTTGGTTCTTTGCCATGTAGATAATACCTATGAGACATCTGACGTCTGCTGTGTGTGCGTGTCTGTCTGTCTCGAATCTCCCCCTTTTTACACATGATTAGAAGTGATTGGGGTTAGAACCCACCCTACTTGAATATGACCTAATTAACACAACTCACTCATTCCCATCTTGTCAGATCCGACTCCTAGCGACCCCTCCCTGGGTTTCTGAGGCAGTATCACTACAGAAGTAGATTGCCCAACCTTCCTTCTGAGGAGCGGCTGGTGGGTTTGAACCACCAGCCTTCTTGTTAGCAGTCAAGTGCTTTAGACACTACGCCACGAGACCTCCTAATTAACACAAAGAAAGCTCAATTTCTAATCATCCACACGTTTGTTGTTATTAATTTCTTGAACTCTAACTCCTGGTACATGTGACAGAGTAGAACTGCCCCAAAGGGTTTCCTTGGCTGTCATCTTTAGGGAACCAGTGTGGCAGGCCTTTTTCTGTGGCGCTGTGAGGTGGAATCAAACCGCCAACCTTTGGGCTGGTAGTCCAGGGTAAGTCATTGGCACACTCAGGCTCCTTATCCACAGATTAACATTCTAACATATATATATATATTTTTGGAGGCGTGGGGGACACAGTTCAGTCCATAACACCCTAAAGAGCCCTTATCAGAGCTATATTTTATTGCGCCCGCAAACATTTTCTCGTGCGTGCTGATGTGTTGATAACCTTACCAGTAATTTTATCTGTTTTCTTCCTTTCAGCTGGAAATAATGAGGCAAAATCGCAAGAAGTTGTAAAGAAAATTCAGGAGGAGACTTTGAATGACAAAGGTATGTCTTGACCATCAGGTGGGTCTTTTTCTTGGGAGAGAGGCTTTGAATCTGTGATCAGGGCTGCAATTCTGACTCATGGTTGGGGTTGGGGGTGGCCGCTAGAAGCACTGTATTTGTGCTTTTCTCGTGGAGTGAAATGCAGATGCGTGGTCAGGGGTTGGGGGTGGCCAGCAGGAGCTCCGTGTGTTTTTCTCATGGGCTGAGAAGCAGATGGGCGGTCAGGGGTTGGCGATGGCTGCTGGTAGAGCGATGTTCGTGCTTTTCTTGTGGGCTGAGATGCAGACACGTGGTCGAGGTTGGTGATGGCCGTGGGAGCACCATGTTTGTGCTTTTCTCGTGGGCAGTGTTCCTCCTCATCGGAGCATGAACGGGTCTCTAAGAGGGCACTGCTCAGCGGAAGCGTCTCTGCTGTTATTACTAGTCCCCATTGAGTTGGTTGCAACTCACAGCAACCTGTCGTGTGCAAAGTAGAGCTGTGCCTCACAGGGCTTGCAAGGCTGTGAGCTTTCAGAAGCAAGTGAATTGGAACCTACAACCTTGTGCTCAGTAGCCAGGCACACTTATCTTTTGCTCCATCCATGGATTCCTGCTGCGGTTAGGGCACTGTGGTTGTCATCAACTCTGTTCAGACTCATGGTGACCCCAGTGTTGCAGGCTAGAGTTGCACTGCATAGGACTGGTGAGGCTGTGAGGTTCTGCAGAGGACCCTTGGTGGCTGAATGGGTAAGTCCTT
>NW_006922605.1:276078-276655 GCF_000298275.1 Orycteropus afer afer
GACCATCATTCAGCCTTTCCTGGAGGTCAGGAAGGATGAACACTCAGTTTATGGAACTTTAAGCTGCTATTACAGCTCTCAGTGAGCCCCTTCTGTTCAGAGCCCTTCATGTTCCAGGGCTGTGAAAATGGTGAACTTCTGAAGCCCCTCGGGAGATCTCCTTGCAAGGTGAGCTGAAGAGGGAGCCTGCCTGCCTTGTTTCCTTCTCGATGTGGATGGATGGACGCCGTGGGGTTGGCTCTGACTCGTGGGCACTTCTTGGAGAACAGAAGGAAGTGCTGTGCGCCCCTGGGTCATGCTCACGAGTACACGTTGCAGTCCATCACTGCGTGTACTCTGTCAGTCTGTCTCACTGAGTGTCTCCTGCACCCTTGCTGACCTGCTGCTTCTCCAAACACGGTGTCCTTCTCCAAGGATTGATCCCTTCTGATGACACGTCCAAAGCAAGAGTGTAGACAGTGTTCTGTTGTGAGTCACAAGGGTTTCATTAGCTGGTTTTCAGAAATAAATCAACAGACGGTTCTTCGTAGGTTTACTCTGAAAGTTGCAGTGAAACCTGCCCACCACGGGTGGCCCT
>NW_006922605.1:277125-281991 GCF_000298275.1 Orycteropus afer afer
CAATCTACTTCCATAGTGATACTGCCTCGGAAACCCAAGGAGGGGTCGCTATGAGTTGGGATGGACTGAACAACAGTGAGATTGGTTCCCCCATAAATACTGCCATGAATTAAAAGCCTCTGCAGGGAGCAGTTTTCCTTCTTGTGTTCCCTGCAAGACTTTCCTTCTCGCACTGGTCTAGTGGGTGCCGTTTCTCTCCCTGCCTGACGGTTGATGGTTTTCCCCTGCGTTAGCTTTCATGACTGCCGTGGAGTCGTCTCAGGGGAAATTCCTTTTGATCCGTGGCTTTGACTAACTCCCAGGGCGGGCCATGCTTGCCAGCTCAGTGAGGAGAGGGCATGCTCAGAGCAAAACCTCAAACAGCTAATGTCCGTCAGCACCAACTCACGGCGGCCCCGTGCGCCACCGCGGGGAACACTGTCTGGTCTGCTGCTGTACTCGAGTGTGGTCATGGCTACCGTCTCTGTGTGCTCTGACTGCCTTCCAGCCTCCGGGCCTCATCTTCCAGCGCTGTACGGGATAACGTTCCCCTGCTCTCCATACGCTTTCTCTTTCAGAAGTAGACAGCCAGGCCTTTTCTTCTAGTCTCTCTTCGTCTAGAACCTATGCTGAAACCTGTGCACCACGGGCACGTCTGCTGGTGTTTGAAATGTCAGTGCAATAGCTTCCAGCACTCTGTTGCTCAGTCTTCCATTCTGCCCAACAGGGTTTTTAGTAGATGATTTACTGAAATGGATGGCCAGGCCTTTTTTCCTAGTCTATCTTCGTCTCCAAGCTCCACTGAAACCCGTCCACTATGAGTGGCCCAGCTGGGACTGGAAATACCGGTGAGGGCTTCCAGCAGATCCCAGCCACACACAAGCCACCACAGGACAGCACACTGACAGACAGGTGCTGGTCCTTCTGGGTACAGTTCTGTTGTCCCACTTGCAGGAAGGGCGTGGAGGCGGCATGTTCTGACCCTCTCCAACCTCACAAGGGGGCAACTAAGCCACCACCCGCAGGCCAAGGCTGATTCCTATGGGGCCACACAAGCCACCCCCCTCCAGCCTTTTGCCAACTCTGACACCAAGCGTCCCTCCACAGCAGTCACTGCTTCTTTGCTGGGTTTGATCATTCGTTGCAGTGGCCGCGGAACTCACAGACAATACTCTTGATGATGGGGTTTATTGGCGAAGTAACGGGCTACAATTCAGGTTCAGGAACGCACTCAGGGTACAATTCCTCCATCAGGACAGTCTCCCCTCTGTGTGCCCTCAGACACGCCTGTCTGTCCCTTGGCCTCTTGGCCTGGCCTCTGCCCTGCTTAGGCAAGTGGTACGAAGTCCTTTTTGCTCTGCCGATAGGTGCACCTAGGGGCACCCCGCTCCGTCAGCAAGCCTCCTGCCCGAGGGCACTCAGCTCTCTCGCTCCGTGGGCCGGGTCAGCCCACGGCCCTGTCTGGTGCCTCTTGGTTCTGCTGCGGTCATCTCTCAGCCGGGGGTCTCTCTGCCAGGGAGGTCCAGCTCAGGCATCTTGGGTCCAAAGACACACTCCACTTCACGCCAGCTCTTCTCTCTTGATGGCAGTGAGATCCACTCTCTGCCTCCAGGACAGCTCATTTTAAACCTGGCAGAGTGACAAAACTAACCAACCCCAACAGCAGAGTTCTGCACACCTTATTTGCATGGTCCCACCCAGTAATCCCGTGGAGTTACAAAGCCTGTGGCTAGAAAAGCCATACCAAGGAATTCACTGCACCACACCACTTTTCCACATTGTGTCTCCTTTGACATCTTTCTGTGTTCTTAGATTATTTTTACAGCTCTGTTTGCTTCCATAAGGAGCCCTGGTGGTGTAGTGGCTAAGGCATTTGGCTGTTGACCAGAAGGTTGGTGGTTCGAACCCATTAGCCACTCTGCAGAAGAAAGATGAGGTGGTCTGCTTTCGTGAAGATTGACAGCCTTGGAGACCCTGTGGGCAGTTCCACCCTGTCCTCTAGGGGCGCTGTGGGTCAGAATGGACTCCAGGCAGTGGGTGTGGTTTGGGCTTTGCTTCTGTGAAGATTGACAGCCTTGAAGACCCTGTGGGGCAGTTCCACTCTGTCCTCTAGGGGCGCTGTGGGCAAAAACGAACCCAAGGCAGTGGGTGTGGTTTGGGCTTTGCTTCTGTGAAGACTGACAGCCTTGGAGACCCTGTGGGCAGTTCCACTCTGTCCTCTAGGGGCGCTGTGGTCAGAATCGACTCCACGGCAGTGGGTTTGGCTTGGGCTTTGCTTCCAGTGGGTTTGGGTTGGGCTTTGCTTCCGTGAAGATTGACAGCCTTGGAAACCCAGTGGGGTTTGCTACGAGTGGGTATGGACTTGATGGCAGTGAGTTTGGTTTTTGGTCTCTATAAGCTTCCATTGTTGGAGTATGTCACCCTTAGTCACCCAGTTTCTCATCACTGGATCTTTTTCATTTCTGGGAATACTTTTTGCACCTCTGTCTGCATCTTCAAATACGTGCCAACTTTCCCCTCCTTGACAAGCAAGCACAAGCTGTGCAAAGACATGTGCCTTCGTGAGACAGTCTACACACGTGGGCACGCTCTCCACCAATCCTCGCCACCTCTGCCTGCTGGTCACACTGAGCTACGAATCTGGTTCACCCTCCCACCTCTCATAACTCTGGAGAGGAATGGGAGAGCATACAGTGCGTCCAACAACGCCAAATTCAGAGAAGGTGACGCCTCCTCTGTGGAGCACAGCGTTGGAATGGCTCCCTGCCTGGGTTTTTGGCAACCCATCTCCGCGTGGCCTGAGCAAGCCTCCCTGCCCGGAACTCACCTGGAAATTCTCAGCAGATCACAACACTTGTCTTTGCTCCAGCTTGACCCAGGTGTGTGCGGGCAGATCCCCTCCAGGACTGAAGTGCCCGGCACGCCACCCACCTTGGTCCTTTATCTGATGACTCCCTGGGGGAAGGCTTTGCCACGGGCTGCCCAGCCTGAATCATTGTGTGCCTGTTTTAATACGTAACTTGTGTCTTCAGCATCTGTGTGGGAGACATAAGGTTGGAGGTTCGAACCTACCCTACACATGCCAGGAAAGCAAGCCCTGGCAGTCTGCTTCTATAAACATTGTTGTTGTTGTTGTTGTTAGGAGCCGTCAAGTCAGCTCTGACTCATAGCGACCCTTTGCACAATGGAAGGAACAGTGCCTGGCGGCCTCACAATTCTTGCCGGACCTGAGCCCACTGTTACAGCCACTGTGTCAATCCATCTCGTTGAGGGCACCTTTTCACTGATGTCCTTCTTCAGGGATGGCTCCGTCTTGATAACATGACCCATATATGAGAGACAAAGTCTGGCCACTCTCACATATAAAGAGCATTCCGGCTGCACTTCTTAAACACTAGATTTGTTCATTCTTCCGGCAGTCCATAGTCCTTTCAGTATTCTTGACCAACACCATAATTCAAATGCAGCAACTCTTCTTCGGTTTTCCTTATTCATTGTCCAGCTTTCACACGCATAGGAGATGACTGACAACACCTTGGCTCGGGTCAGACGCACCTTAGTCCTCAAAGAGACATCTTCTCTCTGCAGCACTTGAAAGAGGTCTTTGCAGCAGGTTTGCGCAACGCAATACATCGTCGTCTAATGTCCTGACTGCTCCTTCCATGGGGGTTGGTTGTGGATCCAAGTCAAAGAAAATGCTTGACAACTTCAATCTTTTCACCGTGTATCACGATGCTGCTGATTGGTCCAGTTGTGCGAATTTTCGTTCTCTTGATGCTGAAGCATAATCCGTGCTGTGGACTGTGGACTTTGATCTTCATCAGTAAGTGCTTCAAGTCATCCTCACTTTCATCAAGCAGACTTGTGTCGTCTGCATAACGCAGGTTGTTAATGAATCTTCCTCCAATCCTCATGCCATGCTCTTCTTCATATAGTCCAGCCTCTCGGATTATTTGCTCAGCAGACGGATTGAGTAAGTGTGGGGAAAGGATGCAACCCTGACGCACTCCCTTCCTGATTCATGGGCCATCGGCAAACGCAGGTCTTCACAGAGGAAACAGGCAATTGGCTGAGTAAGGAGATGTCTGAGGAGTGTCTGAACGTGGCGCAAACGGTTCTCATGCTCAGCTGCTAACTGGAAGGTTGGAGGTTTGAGTCCATGAACAGGTGGCTTGGAAGAAAGGACTGACAACCTACCACTGAAAAGGCACCATTGCAAACCCCGTGGAGCACAGGTCCCTCCTGACGCTCGTGGGGACGCCGTGAGTCGGGGTTGAGCCCATGGAAGTCGGTTTGCTTGCTGGGTCCTATCTCTTTCCCTGGGCGAACAGATAGGGGCTTCCCTGCTCCGCCGCGCACTCAGGGGGCCCTTCCTAAGTGCCACAAGAGGAATCCCTGACTTTTGCCTGATCTGCTTGGCAAACGCAGGCGTTGGAGACATTTTTCAATTGCACGCGTAATGAGGACTGGAGTTACTTTACAGCTTAATTACCCGGCCGATTATTGAGCGACTTAGTGGGACATATTGCATGCGCCGTTTCACAGATAAGAAGTGATGAGCGCTGTTAAAAGAGAAGAAAAATGGCTTTGTCAGCCGAGACAGATGCATGTACGCCGCTCTCCTGTTTCCTCGCCGGCAAGGAGGATGCGAGGGCCAGAGACCGGGAGCCCATCTGGACACAGGTTCTGGGGGAAGTGTCCCGCACGCCCAGATCTGCTGGCTTCCAGGACTAGCGGCCACAGCCCCAAATACGTGGCTGGGAGAAGCCTTGTGATAGCTGCTTTGCAGCCGCACGGTAAAAAGTGAGGCTTTGTTGTGTGACTAGTTCCTGTTCGGGTCAGTTAGGTTCCTAGAGAAATGAACCCGTAGGCTATCCATCTGTGCTG
>NW_006922605.1:310169-311562 GCF_000298275.1 Orycteropus afer afer
CCCCTGGCTGCCCTTCAGGTCTGGAATTGAACCCGCACCTGTGGCTTCCAGCCAAACAAAAGACAGGCATATGAGGTGAACATGTACCTGAGATAGATACACTCCTTGGAGAGAACAATCATGGGAGAAAGAAGGGGTGTGTGTGCACAGGGAGACAGCTCAGGGGGCAGGAGTGCATGGATGGATGGACACAGGGAAGAGGTAACTATGGGGAGGGAGTGGGAGGGGAGCTGTTGCATTGTGGGAGATTGCGGTCAATGTCATGAGACAAAGTGTATGGGAGCTGCTGTCTGGAAAGTGAATTTGCTCTGTCAGCTTTCACCCAAATCACAATTAAAAAAACAGAAGCAAAAATCTCTGTCCAGGGGAGTGACTTTTCATCGCACATAATTGGGTCATGTTGTCAGTCTCCAGAGAAACACTGCCGGGTCCTGAACCACCTCAGCACCATTGGTGGGCGTGACTCCACTGCTGTGGTGGTTGGGTTAGCCCATCTCATGGAGGGTGGACCCCACCTTACCAAGCTTGATGCCCCTTTCTAGCGAGGGGTCCTTCCTCACGTGTCCAAAGTCATTGAGCTGAAGTCTCACCATCCTTGCTTCGAAGGATCATTCGGACGGAATTTTTCCTACGATGGATTTGTTCGTTCTTCTGGTCTCCACGGAGCAGTCGGTATTCTTCTTTTAGGGCGTTGTGCTGTCGTTAGTTGTGGTCGAGGAGACGGCTCTGACTCGGGACAGCTTCACGTACCACAGAACAGAACACGGCCCAGTCCTGCACCGGGTCACCATTGGTCCTGCGTCTGAGTCCCTCGTGGTCCTCAAGTCCGTCCATCTCATGGAGGGTGTCGCCCATTTTCAAGGCCCTCTGCTTCAACAAACATGATGTTCTTTTTCTCCAAGCAGGTCTTTCCTGATGAAATGTTCAATCTCACTGAGCCATGAGTCATTGGGGTCCCTGTACGGTGTGTCCCCCACATTGTGTCTGTCTCTGTCACATCTCTACCAGCTTCAGTAGAAGGTGACCTGCTAAGACAAGCTCTTAGCCTCTGTGGTCCAGCCTTGGCTCGGGAGGTAACCTGTGTGTCTTTCCTTCCCCAGTGGACTTCTTGTACTGTGACCTGGCATCCATGAGTTCCATCCGGCATTTTGTACAGGAATTCAAGGCAAAGAACATTCCTGTCCATGTCCTGGTCAACAACGGTGAGTGGAAAAAACCATTGCCCGTCCACCCATCCTCCTCCATGCTGTGTATACTGTAAATCCTGTCTCTATGCCTGTTTAGGGCAGGATGTATCTTGTGTCCTGCCTTGCTAGAGGGTGTGACTCACGTCACCACTATTTTTCAAGGTATTGCAAATCCTAGGAGCTCTGGTGGTGCAGTGCCTAAGGCA
>NW_006922605.1:313237-317718 GCF_000298275.1 Orycteropus afer afer
TCAAACCCACCAGCCACTCCTCGGAAGGAAGGTTGGGCAATCTACTTCCGTAGTGATACTGCCTCAGAAACCCAAGGAGGGGTCGCTAGGAGTCAGAGCCACTCAACGGCAGTGCGTTTGGTTTTTTGGTTTCATATGCATGTGAAGGCTGAACAATGAATAAGGAAGACGGAAAAAGAGTTGATGCCTTTGAGTTGTGGTGCTGGTGAAGAATGCTGAAAGGACCATGGGCTGCCAGAAGAACGAACCCATCTGTCCTGGAAGAATTGCAGCTGGAATATTCCTTGGAACTGAGAACAGCCATACCTCATCTCACCTACTTCAGTCATGTTGTCAGAAGGGACCATTCCCTGGAGAAGGATGTCATGCTGGGTAAGGTGGAGGGTCAGCGAAAAAGGGGAAGGCCCTCAACGAGATGGACTGACACGGTGGCTGCAATGAGGGGCTCAGGTCTAGCAGGGATTGTGGGGCTGGGGCAGGACCAGGCAGGGTTCTGTTCTGCTGTGCACGGGGTCACTATGAGTCGGAGACCACTTGACAGGGCAGCAGTCAACAACAAGAGAAGAAGAAGAGCCTCTAGAGTTTTAAAACCATTTGCCCAGGACCCTTTCCCCTCACCCCCCAAGTCCTGTGAACCAAACGCAGAAGCCAACACAGGCTCCGTCCTCACTGATAACCTCCAAAGGTGGCTGTAGGAACCCAGGCTTAGTGCTTTCCTTTTTCTCATTAGAGACAGCTATCAAAGTATAGGGAGCAGTAAGTATTTCACACGTGAAATGGTTTGCATTTGCTACCGTGATTAAAAACATAATATAAAGCCTGGCTTTTTCTGCTGCTTGTGGAAAGCTCAGGAGGGAATCAAGTGATTTATCAAACGCAAGAAAAATCAATAGCAGATCTTCCCAGGGCACTGGCTCTGTGGTGATAGCTTATTCTTGTCAAAATTATAGTTCTCTTGTTGCATATCTCCACTCCTGAGAATTGATGGGTATTTAATTACGACAAAGGATTGATGGCTCATTCCAGTGGGATGTCTGCTCCTTCCAGGGGGGAAAGTCATAAAGATGAAGAGTTACTGGAATTGGGGCCCTGGTGGCGCCATGGTGAGCTCTTGGCTGCCAACATAAAGGTGGATGGTTCAAACCCACCAGCTGCTTGATGGGAGAAGGATGAGGCAGTCTGCTTCTGTGAAGATTGACAGCCTTGGAGACCCTGTGGGCAGTTCCACTCTGTCCTCTAGGGGCGCTGTGGGTCAGAATGGACTCCAGGCAGTGGGTGTGGTTTGGGCTTTGCTTCCGTGAAGATTGACAGCCTGGGAGACCCTGTGGGCAGTTCCACTCTGTCCTCTAGGGGCGCTGTGGGTCAGAATGGACTCCACGGCAGTGGGTGTGGTTTGGGCTTTGCTTCCAGGAAGATTGACAGCCTTGGAGACCCTGTGGTGCAGTTCCACTCTGTCCTCTAGGGGCGCTGTGAATTGGAATTGACTCCAGGGCAGTGGGTTTGAGTATATTTATACACATCCAAACTGGTGGTGTAATGCCTAAAGCATTTGCCTGCTAACCAGAAGGCTGGCAGTTCAAACCTGCCAGCCACTCCTCCGAAGGAAAATGGGGCAATCTACTTCCACAGAGATTCTGCCTCAGAAACCCAAGAAGGAGTTGCTGTGTGTTCCAGTTGACTCAGTGGCAGTTAGTTTTTTGTTATTTGGTTTTTTTTTTTGTTTGTTTGAAGCAAGCTGACAGTGGTGCAGATGGGGCAGCACTCAGCTGCTAGCTGCAAGGTTGGCCCTTTGAAGCCACTCAAGGCGCCTGGGAAGAAATACCCAATGGTGTGTGTCTGAAGGGTCACAGCCTTGCAAAGCCTGTGGGGTGCTATTGCATCTGACCTCCCTGTGTGACCTCCTCCCAGCTGGGGTCATGATGGTCCCGCAGCGGACCACCCGGGATGGCTTCGAGGAGCATTTTGGCCTGAACTACCTGGGGCACTTCCTGCTGACCAACCTGCTCTTGGACACTCTGAAGGAGTCGGGGTCCCCCGGCCACAGCGCAAGGGTGGTCTCTGTCTCCTCGGCCACACACTACGTCGCAGAGCTGAACATGGACGACCTACAGAGCAGGTAGGGTGCTCCTACAAAGGGCCAAAGCGGCCAGCCATATGGGGAAGGGTCCTCGCTGACCGGCCGTGTTTACCGGACGCCTCGATGGGCTGGGCTCAGGGCTGGGCATCAGCTGAAGACTCAGAGCGTCACGGTTGTGGATGGAATCGTGTGGATGGGCGCGTGCACATGTGCTGAGTGTGGCTGTGTGCGTGTGTGCCTGGTGTTTGTGGGTTTGTATGTGTGTGAGTGTAACCGTATGTTGGCATGCGTGTGTGTGTGAGTATAACTGTACGTTTGCATGTGTGTGAGTGTAACTGTATGTTTGCGTGTGAGTGTAACTACGTTTGCATGTGTGTGAGTGTAACTACGTTTGCGTGTGTGAGTGTAACTGTACGTTTGCGTGTGTGAGTGTAACTACGTTTGTGTGTGTGTGTGTAACTATATTTGCATGTGTGTGTGAGTGTAACTGTATGTTTGCGTGTGTGTGTGAGTGTAACTGTACATTTGCATGTGTGTGTGTGTGTGTGAGTGCAACTGTATGTTTGCATGTGTGAGTCTGAGTGTGTATTGTATGTCCCTGAATTTATGTGTGTGGGGGATGGTGTTCGAGTTTGTGTGTGTGTGCATGTGAGTGTGTGCAATGATTGCGAGTTTATGTGCGCATCTAGGGGACACTGTGCATGTGTGTGCACATGACTGTGTGTGACAGTGTTTGTGACATTGTGTGTGCATGTGTGTGACCGTGTGAGTTTGTGTGTGCATGTGAGTGTGTGCAATGATTGCGAGTTTATGTGCGCATCTAGGGGACACTGTGCATGTGTGTGCACATGACTGTGTGTGACAGTGTTTGTGACATTGTGTGTGCATGTGTGTGACCGTGTGAGTTTGTGTGTGCATGTGAGTGTGTGTGTGGCAGTTCATGAGTTGTGTGTGCCTGTGTGGGAGTATGTGTGACAGTGTTAGTAGGTTGTGTGTGCACACATGCATGTAACACTTTATCATCAAAGCTACAGCAGCCCACACACCTGGCCTGCTTTTCCACCTCCCTGGCCTGGAATTCCAGGGGCCTCTCATATAATGTGTGTGTGTGCATGTGTGTGAGTGTATGGCACTCTTTGTGAGTTTCTGTGTGAGAGTGTGACATGTTTGTAAGTGTGTGTGGCATTTTATCATCGAAGCCACACCAGCCCGCACATCTCAGCCTGGCCTTCCACCTCCCTAGCTGGGGTTCCAGAGGCCTCTCGTATGTGAGTGTGTGGGATGGGGATTGTGAGTTTGTGTGCATGTGAGTGAGTGTGTCGGGGTGTTTGTGTACGTGTATGCATGTGTGTGCAGCACTTTATCATCAAAGCTACACCGCCGTGCACGCCTCAGCCTGCCTCTGCACCCCCTTGGACCAGTATCCCAGGTCCAGGTGACGTGAACGCATGTCCTGGCGTGTTGTCCTGAGACCTCGGGTCTAGGGGGCTGTGCTGCTGGACTGGGACGTCCCTACGCTGCTCTTAGTGGCAGAGGTGACAGGGAGGCTGCTACGGGGAGCAGAGTGGTCTCGGGGGGTTGCCCTCGGGCCGGAATAGCCCGTCCTGACCAGTATGTCTGTGTCATCCTGCCTGGACTATGGCACCACTCCCTGCATCCAGCACTGGCCAGGAGGTGGCTGTGAAGGTGTTTGTTGGTGACAGACATTTACAGTCAGTAGATCTTAAGTGAAGGAAATCTGATGGCATAATGGTTAAAGCATTGGGCTGCTCATCCAAAGGCTGGCAGTTCAAACCCACCAGCCACTTAGTGGGAGAAAGATGAGGCAGCCTGCTTCCATAAACGTTGGCAGCCTTGGAAACCCGATGAGGCAGTTTTACTGTGTCCTAAAGGGTTGCTATGAGTAGGAGTTGACTTGATGGCAGTGGACCTCAAGTTAAAACAACGTAGGTGGGCCTGACCCAATCAGTCGAAGACCATAAGAGCAAAGTCGAGGATCCGCTGCATAGCAAGGATGCTGCACCACCTGCTGCAGAGTGGCCCGCCTGCCCACCCGACCGGCACGTTGCAGTCTCGCCAGCCTCCAGAGTTCCATGAGCCCCCAGACAAAATGGAGACCACTTTCCGGAATTCTCCTCTCCTATCTCTTGTCCCGCCAGTTTGATTGAGTAAAATTAATACTAATGAAAAGAGCTCTAGTGACACAGTGGTTAAGCATTTAGCTGCTAACTGAAAGGTCAACAGTTCAAAACCACCATCCACTCCCTGGGAGAAAGATGAGGCAGTCTGCTTCTGTGAAGACTGACATCCTTGGAGACCCTGTGGGCAGTTCCACTCTGTCCTCTAGGGGCGCTGTGGGTCGGAATGGACTCCAGGCAGTGGGTGTGGTTTGGGCTTTGCTTCT
>NW_006922605.1:317818-319787 GCF_000298275.1 Orycteropus afer afer
TGGAGACCCTGTGGGCAGTTCCACTCTGTCCTCTAGGGGCGCTGTGGGTCAGAATGGACTCCACGGCAGTGGGCGTGGTTTGGGCTTTGCTTCTGTGAAGACTGACAGCCTTGGAGACCCTGTGGGCAGTTCCACTCTGTCCTCTAGGGGCGCTGTGGGTCGGAATGGACTCCAGGGCAGTGGGTGTGGTTTGGGGGACTGGTTGTCAGAGGAACTGGGGAACCCATTCACAGCCAGCAAAGCCAGTGATTAGCCTGTACCTGAAGATGTGTGTGTGTGTGTGTACATCGTGTGTGCATGGGAGTGTGTCAGGGTGTTTAGCCAGTGTGTCACAGGGGTAGCCCCCTCAGGCTGACCCAGCCTGCCTGAGGCTTGTGACTCAAAACAAACCCGATCCCGTTACCACTGTCCACCACTCAGGCGTATGTAGGAGATCCTGGATAGAGTGGGAGAACAGTGTGGAATAAAATGCAAAATAATTAAAAAAAAAAAAAAAAAAGGGGGACCAGGTTTGCTGGTCTGATAGAGCCTGGGGGAACCCCTGTGACTATGGCCCCTAGCTGCCCTTCAGGTCTGGAATCGAACCCACTCCTGTGGCTTCCAGCCAAAGCACACACAAGCCTATGAGTTGAACATTTACCTGAGGTAGGTACACTCCTTGGAGACATCAATCCTGGGAGAAAGAAGGGCTGTGTGTGCACAGGGAGACAGCTCAGGGGGCAGGAGTGCATGGAGGGAAGGACACAGGGAAGAGGTCACTATGGGGAGGAGGTGGGAGGGAAGCTGTTGCATTGTGGGAGATTGCAGTCAATGTCCTGAGACAAAGTGTCTGTGGGCTGCTCTCTGGAAAGTTAACTTGCTCTGTCAACTTTCACCCAAATCAGAATTTTTAAAAAAAGAAATGCAAAGGGCATTCTAAAAAAACTAACCCAGTGCTCTGAGTCCTGTTACGAGTCACGGTGGCCAGCATCCCATCCTCCATAGCCATCTCAAGCCTGTCCTAAAGGGTGGGTCCTACAAGGGCGTGATGAGGTTCACTGACTGGGGACAGGGTAGAGTGGCATGGGGTCTGACCTGCACCCAGCCCTCCCACGGTCCTCTCTTTGCCCCGGCAGCCAGGGCTACTCGCCCCACGCAGCCTACGCACAGAGCAAGCTGGCCTTGGTCCTGTTCACCTACCACCTGCAGCACCTGCTGACCTCCTCAGGCAGCCACGTGACCGCCAACGCGGTGGACCCCGGGGTGGTCAACACCGACCTCTACCGACACCTCTTCTGGGGCGTGCGGCTGATGAAGAAACTCTTCGGCTGGCTGTTCCTTAAGGTAAAACCCCATGCACAAAAAAAATAATAATAGAACCGACTTGCCATCCAGTGAATGTGGCCCGTGACACCCCCACATGGGCCGGGGTGCAACTGCACTCCAACAGTTTTTAGTGGCTCATTTTTTACAAGTCGATGGCCAGGCCTTTGTTCCAACAGGCCTCGGGGTGGATTCGAACTTCCAACCAGCAGTTGGCACCCAAATGCATTAGCCATTGGCATTGCCCATGGTTTCCGGAAATCAAACCCTTTGTTGCTCACTTCACCCCGCCTCCCAGCGCCCCCGTGTGGATCAGAGTGGAACTACTCCCCACGGCATTTCCAGTGGCGGGTTTCTCAGAGAAACAAGTTGCCAGGTTTTGCTTCCAAGGTACCTCTCCGGAGACTCAAACCTCCAAGTTTGCAGTTAACAGTCAAGCGTGTTTCCCCTGCGTTCCACCCACGGACGCCACGGATACATAGATCTCTAAATACCAAAATTAAACCCACTGCCGCTGAGTGGACTCTGAGTTACGGTGACCTTGTAGGACAGTGAAACTGCCCCCGTAGGGTTTCTGAGGCCATAAATCTTTCGGGAAGCAGACTGCCTCATCGTTCTCCTGTGGAGCTGCTGGTGGGTTTGAACCTCTGACCTGGTTAGCAGCCAG
>NW_006922605.1:321409-323658 GCF_000298275.1 Orycteropus afer afer
AAGCAAAGCCTGTTCTTAAGCTCCTGGAATCTGGGAGAATGCTGTTGCTTTAAATATCCAAAATGGTCAAGTCGCTTGTAAACATTCAAAATGGCTGCGCCCTCTGGACAGGCAAAAGTCCACAGCTCAGCCCACCTTTCTCTCCGCTGCTTCACCTTTTATTCCCCAGCCCCCAGAGCAGTCCTCCATGCAGTCTCTGGCTAGCAGGGCTGATTTTTAGGTTAATTCTTAGGTCCTGCCACCACTCAGCAATATCTAAGCTGTCTGTGCCGTCAGGATCACTGCCAGACTGCAGCTCCATATGTCTCCTTTTTTGGTATTTTCATGCAAATTCTTCTGCTAATTGGAGTTTGGAAGCTCCCCTGAAACCTGATCAGCCTCCCAACCCACTGCCATTGAGTCTATTCCAACTCTTTGCAACCCCCATTGGGTTTCCAAGGCTGTGAATGTTCATGGAGCTAGATTGCCTCATCTTCCTCCCACGGAGGACCTGGGAGATTTGAACCTCAGACCTTCTGGTTAGCAGGCAAATGAGTGCCTTATCCCCCACGCCACCGGGGCTCCTTGTTCAGCATCACAGCAACACACAGCGGACTCCGACTCATGGCGACCTGTGCACGTCAGCACAGAGCTCTGCTCTGTAGGGTTTCCCGGCTGCCATCATTCCAGGAGCAGTTTTGCAGGCTGGGGGAGTGCAAACCGCCAACCTTTGGGCTAGTTGCTTGCGGTACTGCTAGGTCCCGCCAAGTTGGCTCCGACCCCTAGCGACCTTGTGCACAACAGAACAAAACACTGCCCGGTCCCGTGCCAGCCTCACGATCCTTGCTAGACCTTACCCGACTGTTGACAGTGTTTGGGGCCCTTCATAAAATTTCCCGGTACTATATCCCACAGTGTCTCGCTGCTGTTCACAAGGTTCTCACTGCCCAGTCCTCCGAGAGGCACATGGTCCCTTCCTTCTTCCGAGTCTCTCAGTCTGCGAGTCCCGCTGAACCCGTCCACCGTGGGTGACCCTGGTGGCATTTGAAATACTGACGGCACAGCCTGCAGCCTCACAGCAACACACAAGCCACCGCAGGACAGACTGACAGGTGACTGACGGTTGGGCTAACAGTCGAGCCCAAGCCATTTTGTGTCCCTCAGGGCCCCTGTGGTCTCTGCCCTGCCTCCGAAAACATCCACGCTTGTGCCCCAATGGGACACACATCACACAACTGTTACCCAACCAAGAGGATTTTCAGAAAAGGGTGGAGGTGACTAGAATCCCCAAGATGCCACTCCCAGGGGACCGAAAGGCTTTCTCTGACGAGCTGTCATTGTTGCTGGGGGCTGTGGACTGGGTTCTCCACCCACAGCGATCCCATGTGTTAGAGACTAGAACTATCCTCACGCAATTGGGTTGGCTGTCAGCCCTGCAAGAGCATCCTGCCAGGGCTCTGCCCCACACGGCCACTAGGGGGGTTCAAACCACCATCCTTTACATTAGGAATTGAGCACCAACCATTAGTGATAGCTTGGGACCTCCATTCAATTCTTTCTTGCTGTTGGGTGCTATTGAGTTAGTCCCGACTCCTGCAGATCCCAGAGACAGAGCACAACTGGCCTCTAGGGTTTTTATCGGCTGTCACCCTTACAGGGGCAGATTGCCAGGTTTTTTTCCCCAAAGAGCAGCTGGGTGAGTTTGAACCAGCAACTTTTTAGTGATCAGCTGAGCGCTCACCTCATGCACTAACAGGGCTCCTTCCTTTAAGTAGAGGGCTGAGTGTATCCAACTGAAGGGACAGTGGGGGACGTTCCACGGAGACCTGGCACCTCTCTCTCCCAGTGGACGTGACGTGCAGCACGGCCAGGACAAGACGGCAGCCCTGGGTGCTGACCACTGACTCCTGGGCGTTGCTCACTGCCAGCTTGGATAATAAACTCATTCCCCCAGCTGCCTGGGGAGACAGCTTGGGGGGCAGGAGTACAAAGGAAAGGAGGACACAGAGAAAAGGTCGCCACCCCGGGGAGGAACTGGGAAGAGAGCTGTCACATCATGGGGATTGCAATCAGGGTCAGGAAACAAAATGTGCATTAAGTGCTGGATGGAAAATGAATTTGCACTGCCAACTTTCACCCAAAGCGTAATAACTCTTACTGCCGTGGAGTCAGATCTGACTCAGCGACCCTTTCTTGGGTTTCCAAGGCAGTATCTCTACGGAAGTGGATTGTCCAACCTTCCTTCCGAGGAGTGGCTGGTGGGTTTGAAC
>NW_006922605.1:324088-325554 GCF_000298275.1 Orycteropus afer afer
GGGTGTGGTTTGGGCTTTGCTTCTATGAAGATTGACAGCCTTGGAGACCCTGTGGGCAGTTCCACTCTGTCCTCTAGGGGCGCTGTGGGTCGGAATGGACTCCACGCAGTGGGTGTGGTTTCTGGGATTTTAATACGGGTTTTGTGTTGAAACACATGAGCCCGGTGTGTGTAAGCGTTGGTGGCTGCTGACATGGTTCACCGGTGCCTGCTTCCTGCAGCATTTGTAAACCCTGGGGAAGCTTGGGTGGGAACTCCGAGAATCGCCCGTGCTGGCTGTCTCCTAGCACTGCCGTAACCCCAGCACCCACATGGGCGGCTTTCAAAACAGACGCTCCCGCTTGCACGGTTCAGGAGGCAGCGTTGACATCCACCCTCAGGTCCAGTGTTTCCTCTTGGGCCGTAGACCTGCCATGACTTCTCGTTTGGCTTCTAGACGCCCCTCATTTGACGTCCATCTTCTGTGTGTGTGTGTATGTATGCATGTGTGTGCACGTGTGACTCAACTTGTTGCACGCTCTAGTTTACACGTGTGTGTGCACACATGTGTGTCTGTGTGTGCTTTTGCGTCTAATCTGCTCTTTCTGTGATTCAGAAGGAACTAAGGTTTAGGACACACCCTCCACTGATAAGGCCCCGTTATCATAATAAAGAATCTTATTTGCAAACAGAACCGCAGGCACAGAGAGACTTTTAGGAGGTGTCCCCCAGTGGCGCCAACAATTCAGCCCTCGGCCGCCAACCAAAAGGTTGCGAGTTCAAATCCACCCAAAGGTGCTTCAGAATAAATGGCTGGCGGTCTGCTTCCAGGAAGTCAGGCATTGTATGCAAACTTCTCATTATTTTTCAACAGTGATAGGAATATATGACTAATATTTCAACAGAAATATCCATATGACTATATGAAGACAAGGGCACTAGTGTTGCAGGGGTTAAAGCACTGGGCTGTCAACCAGAAGGTTGCGGTTCGAGTCCAGCCAGAGCTGCGTGGGAAGAGAGGCGTGGCATTCTGAAAAATCAGCCTTTGAAAACCGTGCAGTTCCACTCCAAGCCGCATGGGGGCGCCAGAGTGGGCGTGGCCTTGACCGGAAGTGCGCCCCCCCCCCCCGCTTTTATAGGGTTAGGATTCCAGCCCGAATCAGAAGGTACGCATTTCCATCCCCGGCAGTGGCCTTCTCTGAACACTGACCCACCCTGGCTCTCTTGTCTCCGCAGACGCCCGACGAAGGGGCCCGGACCTCCATCTATGCGGCTGTTGCCCCGGAACTGGAAGGAGTGGGCGGCCGCTACCTGCATAACGAGGTGGAAACCAGGTCCCTCCAAATCACGTACGACGAGAAGCTGCAGCGGGCGCTGTGGGCGCGGAGCTGTGAGATGACCGGCCTCCCGGACGTCACCGAGGGCTGCATCCAGGCCTAGGAGGCGCAACGTGGGAACCTCGTGTGGGCGGCTCTCGGAGCCCCCAGG
>NW_006922605.1:326224-327030 GCF_000298275.1 Orycteropus afer afer
TGAAGACTGACAGCCTTGGAGACCCTGTGGTGCAGTTCCACTCTGTCCTCTAGGGGCGCTGTGGGTCGGAATGGACTCCAGGCAGTGGGTGTGGTCTGGGCTTTGCTTTCATGAAGATTGACAGCCTTGGAGACCCTGTGGGGCAGTTCCACTCCATTAAATGGGGTTACCATGAGTGGAAATGAACTCGCTGAGACCCAACAACAAAGAGGACCAAAGAGAGTTGCTGGGGGCTGCAAATATCAATGGTTACTATGCTCAGCTGCTGGCAAAGGTTGGAGGTTTGAGTCTACTGAGAGGTGGTGCAGAAGAAAGTCATGGTGATCTGGTTCCAAGAAATCAGCCATTGAAAACTCTTGAGGAGGGCTGCTCTGCTCCAACACACATCGGGGCACTGTGAGTCAGGGTTGGCTCAACGGCAGCTGGCCTGGTTCCTTGGCATTGGTGCCCAACCTCCTCCTTCGCCCACCATTTGGGCATGGAAAGCTCACTTCTCTCTCAGACGCTCTTCTGGTTTCACAAAGTCCCACTGGAGAGAGACAAGCCACTTCTCCGCAGAGGGAAGCAAGGCCACCTTGAAGGCTCCCTCCTTGCCAGCGAGTCTGCTATGACCCCTTCGCTGTGACTGCACCTGTCATCACAGGTCCTGAGCCCAAGGGTTCAGTTGCGTTCTTATCTGCTTACAGGTGGTCTGAGTCTCCTAGCGCTGCCGTGACAGAAACATCACAAGGGGGTGGCTTTGCCAAACTGAAATGTATTTTCTCACAGTGGAGGAAGCTAGAAGTCTGAATCCAGGGCTCTCGCTC
>NW_006922605.1:328075-332868 GCF_000298275.1 Orycteropus afer afer
AGGAAAATAAGGACCTCACGCCTTGTCCCAAAGAGCCAATGATGAGAACAGGTTGATGTGGGAAAGCAGGAGTTTGATTGAGTATCAAGACCCAAGGACACAGATAGAGTCCCTTCTCTAAAGTGTCTGTCTCCCGAGCAAAGGGGTGAACATGACTCTACAGGGAGATGGAAAGGGGCTGGGAGGTCCTTTGGACGGCCAAGCATGTCTTTGCTCCTCTCTTCCCTGATGACTCCAGACTCAGCGTCCCTCTTCCCAGGGTCATTGCTTCATAGGTTATGGTTCTCAGCCAAAACCAGTCGTCAGAGAGGGTTATGCTTAGAAGAATGCATAACTGAAAATAACAAACTAAAGAAGTCAGCGTCGGTAAAGAGGTTGGCTACTCTGTTTGCTCAAAAGGAAGCAAAAGGCAGGGAGAAATAGCAAGTGAGTCACTCTGATGAGTGTCTCCTTCAATCATGCCTGCTAGTCTGCAAAAGTCCCACCATCTTCAGCGAGGGGCCCTTCAACCTTTCATTTCAGCCGACCACAGTGTCACTAACACAGAGCTGACTCAATGGTATCTAACCACAACGGCAGCCCCCCAAACGGTGAGAAAATAAATTTCTGTTCGATAAAGCCATCCACTTGTGATCTTTCGGTTAGAGCAGCATTAGGAGACACACACACACACGGCACACATTTCTCCCCTCCAAAGCATTGCCCTTCCATCCCCACACTGTTGTCTCCAGGAAGCCGATCTCCTCTGAAAGATAGCGCCTTGGAAACCCAAGGAGGAGTCGCTATGAGTCAGGTCTGACTCGACAGCACATAATAACAACAACAGCAAAGGAAGAGAAGCTGAAAAGAGACAACACCATCCCTCCCCCGAAATGCTCTCAATATAAGAGCATGTGCCCTTATGTTCCCCTCGAGTGGTGCCCTGAATTCAGCCTCCTAAACTGTGAGAAAATGCATTTCTGTTCCTTAAAGCCACCCCCTTTTGATATTTTTATTACAGCAGCACAAGGAGGTAAAAACAGCTCCCATTCCTTTAATAAACAGCAGTAGACTTGAACACCAAGCATTTCTTCATTAATATATTCTCTTCTCTGTTCCCGGGGCTTTGGGGTACCCTGCAACTATCCGCCATACGTAGCTGCTATCCCCGGGTTCTTAGTGTGAGTGGCTTGGGTGTTTCGCAGGACTTTGAAGAGTCAGTTCCTCTCTGTCACTTGTAGTTACTTGAAAGCAGAATAAAAAGTGGATTTTGAAGCCATTCCTGGCTCTGAGTGAAGGTTTGTTCATTCCTTGTTTTTATATTCGAATGATAAAGACATCGTTAACCATTTTCACAGTTGCTTAACTTCACATGTTTTCCAGAAAATCATAGAAAATTCTATTTAAAGAGAATGGATACATGGAGTTGTACCAACAGACACTTAGCAGCTCTTGCTGCTACTGGGGAAACAGTTACCAAAAATCCAAACTCCTTCCAATTTATATTGATTTTACAGGACAGAGTGGAACGGTCCCCAGAGAACCTACCAGGCTGTCAATCTTTAGGGAAGCAAAGCCCCAGCCAAACCCACTGGAAGCAAAGCCCCAACCACACCCACTGCCGTGGAGTCCATTCCGACCCACAGCGCCCCTAGAGGACAGAGTGGAACTGCCCACAGGGTCTTCAGGGCTGTCAATCTTCATGGAAGCTGATTGCCTCATCTTTCTCCTGTGGAGTGGCTGGGGTTAGCACCTCCATGCTTTAACCACTGCACCACCAGAGCTCCTTATGTTGTTGCTAGGCGCCATCAACTCTATTCTGACTCATAGTGACCCCATGTGACAGTCAAACTGCCATCATCTTTATGTGAGCAGATCAACAGGTATTTTTCCCAGGAAACAACTCAGGGATCTGAACCATTAACCTTTCGGTTAGCAGCTGAACACTTAACCACCATCCCACCATGGCTCCGTGTGCCTCACACATGTTCTTGTTTTTGCTGTCAACCCAGCTCCAACTCATAGCGGCCCCGTGCACAACAGACCGAAACCCTGCCCGGTTCTGCACCCGCCTCAAAACCATTGCTACGATTGAGCGCGTCCCTGCAGCCATCTCATTAAAGACCTTGTTTTTGCTGACCGTCCACTTTGCTAACCATAATGTCCTTCTGTAGGGACTGGTCCCTCCTTGCAACATTTTCAAAGTCCATGAGACAGTCTCACCAGCCTTCCTTCAAAGGCGCATGGTGGCTGTACTTCTTCCAAGATAGATGTGTTTGTTTTTCTGGCAGTCCACGGTAAATTCAATATTCTTTGTCAACACCTTAATTCAAAGGCATCCATTCTTCTTCCGGCTTGCACATAGAAACAGCTGAGTAAGTGCCTGGTGGGAAATTGCCTTGGCAGATGCTCAGGGCATGATATCATGTTCAGTGCAGAAGGAACCTCTCCCGCGCTGGCAGGAATCTGTTGTTATTGTCAGGTGCCATGGAATCTGCTCTGATTCATGGCAACCCCGTGTCCAACAGAACGAAACCCTGCCCGGTCCTGCCCCAGCCCCACAATCCTGGCTCGACCTGAGCCCATCGTTGCAGCCACTGTGTCAGTCCATCTCGTTGAGGGCCTTCCTCTTTTTCGCTGACCCTCCATCCTACCAAGCGTGACATCCTTCTCCAGGGAATGGTCCCTTCTGACAACATGACCAAAGTCGGTGAGATCAAGTCCGGCCATTCTCACTTCCAAGGAGCATTCCGATGGCACTTCTTCCAGGAAAGATGTGTTAGTTCTTCTGACAGTGCATGGTCCTTTCAGCATTCTTTGCCAACACCACAGCTCAAAAGCATCGACTCTTCTTCAGTCTTCCTTGTTCATTGTCCAGCTCTCACATGCATGTGAGGTGACTGAAAACACCACGGCTTGGGTCAGGCGCACCTTAGTCCTCAAGGAGACATCTTTGCTCTTCATCACTTCAAAGAGGTCTTTTGCAGCAGATTTGTCCAGTGTAATACTTCGTCTGATGTCTTGACTGCTGCTTCCATTGGTATTGATTGTGGAACCAAATAATATGAAACAATTTCAATTTTTTCTCCATTCATTGTGAGGCTGCTTATTGGTCCAGCTGTGAGGATGTTTGGTTTCTTTATACTGAGGTGTCATCCACACTGCAGACTGTAGTCTTCAATCTTCATCAGTAAGCGCTCCAAGTCACCCTCTCTTTCAGCCAGCGAGGTTGTGTCGTCTGCGTATCGCAGGTTGTTAATGAGTCTCCCTCCAATCCTGATGCCCCGTACTCTGTCCTACGGGGTTGCTTGGAGTGTACTCCACGGCCATAGGTTTGGGTTCTGTGTGGCCTCTGAGTCTAGAGGTCCCTTCTAGACGTGGAACAGCAGAGTGGGCGCAGGAGCAACCACCCCTGGCCCTCCTGCTGGGCCGAGCTGAAGCTGCCTCTGTGGGAGGCAAATGCAAAGCCTTCTTGCTGCTGCTGTAAGTCGCCCGACTCACGGTGACCCCATGGAGGTCTCCTTCCTCCAGACAGATTTGCTCTTTCTCCTGACATTCCGTGGTATCCTCACCAACACCACCACAGAGGTGCACCAGTTCCTGAGTGACAGCCCTACGTGTGTGGTTAACATAACTAAAGCCTCTTTCTTTTATTATATACATTTAAAAATGTCTTATTCTTTCTTTCTTTCAATAAGAAAACAGTGGCCAGTCATGCTTCACCCCCGCGACGGGCCGTGGGTCACACCACTCTGCTCCGGGCGGTCTCAGTGGCTGCTTTTCAGCAGGTGACCACCAGGCCTGTTTGCCTAGTCTCTCTCCATCTGGACGCTCTGGTGAAACCTGTCAGCACGCCAGCCACACGCAAGTGTCCACGGACAGACGGATGGTGCCTGTCCGGGAGGTACATCAGCTGGGAATCAATCCAGGTCTCCCACCTGGAAGAGGAGGCCTTTACCACTCAGCCACTCCGGCTGCCCCACTGCCCGACGCCGCTCGCCACGGGGGCTGGTGGCAGCAACTGCCACGTCCCCTGTCTGTGCAGCTAATCCCCCCGGGGGACGCGTGGGGCTCGGCCAAAAAAAGACCACAGAGGTGCCATCTGGGTTCTGGGGAAAATCAGAGCCGACAGACGGTCCCACAGCATGTCAGCGCAGCAAATATTTTCATGGGAAACGGAAGAAAGATGGTGCACGCAGGCTGTCTCCTGGACCCCGCTGCTGGAAGCATGCTCGGAGTGAAGGCGTTTGCACACGCTGGTTTTCTCGGCGTAGATTCCCCCACAGCGGGAAACCTGGCTCTCAGAAGACTACCAGACGGGCGGGCTAGAAGAGCGAGGGGCGTGTGGCGTTCTCTCTCCAACGCTGTTGTTAGGCGCTATCAACTGTGCTCCAAGTCACAACCACCCTAAGAACAGAAGGAAACGTCCCGTCTGCATTATCTCCCTGTCCTTGGTAGGTTGGGGTCCATGGTCGCGGCCACTGGGTCAATGCATCCCATTGAGGGCATCGACTGCCCTCTCTGACCCTGTCACTCACCAAACACAGTGATCTCCAGTGATGACTGCCTCTTCATGACATGTCCAAAGCGGGTTGGACAACACCCTGCTACGATCCATTGGATTTTCACTGGCTGACTTCCCGAAACTGGTCACCAAGCCTTCCTTGTCTGTCTTAGTCTGCGAGCTCCACAGAAACCTGTCCGCCTCGGGGGACCCTGTGGATATTTGAAATATCGGTGACATAGCTCCCAACACCATAGCAACACACCAGCCACTACGGTAGGAGAAAACTAACAGGAAGTGGACTCACACC
>NW_006922605.1:333092-334762 GCF_000298275.1 Orycteropus afer afer
ATATGCATGAGAAGGCTGAATAATTAATAAGAATGCCAGAAGAATTGAAATATCTGAATTATGATTTTGTTGTGTTGTGTTGTTATGTGCCATCAATTCATAGAGACCCCATTTCTTGTGTTTCTGAGGCAGTATCACTATTGAAGTAGATTGCCCAACCTTCCTTCCGAGGAGTGGCTGGTGGGTTTGAACCTCCAGCCTTCTGGTTAGCAGTCAAGTGCCTTAGGTGCTGCGCCCCCAGAGCTCCCATTTTGCACTTGTGGTTTCATATTCCATTTGTCCTTATGTGACAGACTAACTTTGCTCAGCATAATGTCCTCTGGGTTCGCCGGTGTGCTGAGATGTCTTGCAGATTCATCATTGTTTTTTTAACGTTGCATAGGGTTCCATTAAGGAGCTCTGGGGGCTCAGTGGCTAGCCTTAGGCATTTGACTGCTAACCCACCAGCCACTCTGGGGAAGGAAGGTGGAACAATCTACTTCTGTAAAGAGTTACCACCTCGGAAACCCAATGACAGCTGCTATGAGGCAGAATCGACTTGATGGCAGTAAGCTTTGAGGCTGAGTATTCCATTGTGCGTAGGGACCATAATGTGTGGGTCCATTCCTCCGTGGATGGGCACCTAGGTTGTTTTCATATTTTTGCTATTGTGAATAGTGGTGTGTGTGTTCCTGTTTGTGCCACGCTCTCCTATCTCTAGGATGTATACCTGCCTGGACAACCTCTTTCTTGACCTAGCAGCTTTGGGGACCATCTTCTAGCCCCATGCATGAACGATGTGGGGAGTGGCCAGTTACCATTACTCTTGAGACAAGCAGGGAACATGGATGTCAGAAGGGAAGGATGGGCTTAGCTGCGTGAGTAGAAAACCCAGAGATCAAGATTAGCCAAGTGCATGAATCTGGTTGGTTAATCTTTGTAGCTGTTGGTCTTGGGACACTAACATTTTGCAGCTGCGGTCCTTTGGAAGCCCACATTTCCTGAAGTTGTTTTCCTTCAGTTGCAGGCTTCTCCTGACCAGAGATAAGCTAGGCAGCCTCTGGCTTCAACCCATCCTAAAATAAATTCAGCTCTAGGAACTAAAGAGCTTTGGCCAAGGAACTGAAAATAAGGAAAATGATGAAAACCATATCATTGATTTCCAGACAGACCCCTAAGACAAGCATGGAGTCCGTTCATCATCAGATTCGTCGTGGAGATCTGACCTGGCCCACTTATGCATATGCAGCCAAATTCTCCAAATGTTAACGAATATGTCTAATTTCCTGTTCTCCCCTGAAACATGAAAGTGCCCTGAGCGGTTGCCTCAGAGTGTGCTGCAGTGAATTCCTGGGTATGGCTTCTCCAGCCAGTCTTTGTAACTCCCACCGGGTTACTGGGTGGGACCATGCAAATAAGGTGTGCAGAACTCTGACGTTGGATTGGTTAGGTTTTTATTATTTATTTTTTATTTTTTATAGTGATCTGGGTGGAAATTTACAGAGCAAATTCACTTTCCATACAGCACTTCCCATACACTTTGTCTCATGACATTGACCACAATTTCCCACAATGCAACAGCTCCCCTTCCACTTCCATTCTGACCCACAGCGCCCCTAGAGGACAGAGTGGAACTGCCCACAGGGTCTCCAAGGCTGTCAATCTTCACAGAAGCAAAGCCCAAACCACAC
>NW_006922605.1:334962-336329 GCF_000298275.1 Orycteropus afer afer
ACAGCGCCCCTAGAGGACAGAGTGGAACTGCACCACAGGGTCTCCAAGGCTGTCAATCTTCATGGAAGCAAAGCCCAAACCACACCCACTGCCTGGAGTCCATTCTGACCCACAGCGCCCCTAGAGGACAGAGTGGAACTGCACCACAGCGCCTCCAAGGCTGTCAGTCTTCATGGAAGCAGACTGCCTCGTCTTTCTCCCCGAGTGGCTGGTGGGTTCAAACTGCCACGCTTCCAGTTGGCCGCTGAGAGCCTAAGCACTGTGCCAGCAGGGGTCCTTTTTCCAGGAGGAAAGGCAGCTGACGACACATTGCGGCAGAGCCGTTTCTGGCGTTTGTAGTTCGGGTCAAGCTTTTCAGGTTAATATCTGGTTTTGTGCATCAGACAAACCTTAAAATCAAAGGCAGGTGTCTGCTACCCATTTTCCTTTGCAACAGTGTGTGTGGCATGTATGTGTGCTATGCATGTGGTAGGTATGTGAGGTGTGTGTGA
The DNA here is from genome assembly GCF_000298275.1 of Orycteropus afer afer. Taxonomy (NCBI): domain Eukaryota; kingdom Metazoa; phylum Chordata; class Mammalia; order Tubulidentata; family Orycteropodidae; genus Orycteropus; species Orycteropus afer. Next base: position 335,454 of record NW_006922605.1, read on the forward strand.
TGTTCACACGTTGCATAAAATGCCTGGGAGGCGTGCTCACGCCCAGCCCGCGACCCTGGCACCCACACAGAGTCCTCTGTAGTGCACACAGCTGTGGTGCCGCTGCGGCAGCCGGCCGCCCTGTGTATTTCGGGCTAAGTAGGTTTTCCTGGAATCTAAAGATACACCTGCAAGGCAACCTGACACTGTCAGGAGTAACTGACGGCGGGCTGGCCACCAGATTCCCAGCAGCTCCAATTCTCAGCCCCTGGCCTGTTCCTGTCTGAAGCTTGGATGCAGCTCTCGTGCGTGGGCCCCTTGCTAAACCCCACGGCTCCATCAGACACAGCTGGAAAGCCAGATTGACCTTTTGAAAGCAACACTACATCAGAGCTGAAACTTGAGGCTGGAGCGGCCATCTCGTGCAAACAGGACACAACACCGCCGTCTGCCACCATCCTCACCGTAGCTGGTAGGTTGGGATCCTTTGTTGCAGTCACGGTGTCAGTCCATCCCGTGGAGGGTCTCCCTCAGGGCACTCCAGTGTAGAGCTGGAAGGGGAGTCCCCAAGGCTGCAAGTCACTCACAATCCAAAGTGGGTGCAGCCTCGCACCCCAAATCACCAAAGATCTTGAAGAGGGTGCAGGAGCCAGCAGCCTTTTGTCCAGTATTGCATGGGCACCCCGTGAGTCGAACTCCGCTGGAAGGCAACCAGCAACTTTAATAGCAAGATGTGGAAGGAAGTCTGGTGGCCCAGTGGTTAAAGCACCTGGCTGTTAACCACAATGTCAGGGGTTCGAATCCACCTGTCACTCCGCAAGGGAAAGATGTGGCGTTTGGTTCTGTAAAGATGTACAGCCTTGTGGACCTTTTGGGACAGCTGGGCTTTGTCCTACC
>NW_006922605.1:354426-359031 GCF_000298275.1 Orycteropus afer afer
AACCACACCCACTGCCATGGAGTCCATTCTGACTCATAGCAACCCCCACTGTGTTTCCAAGGCTGTAAATTTTTACAGAAGTAGATTTCCTTATCTTTGTTCTGTGGAGCAGCTGGGGGACTTGAACCACCAACCTTCTGGTTAGCAGGCAAATGGCTGACCCACTATACCACCAGGGCTCCTTCTAAGGCAGCGGTGATGCGCTTTAAAGCTCTGGTCTTAGCATGAGCAATCTCTGAGTCAAACCAACCCCAAATATTAATGTGTGTGTGTGTGGGATGTGAGTGTGTGTGGGGTGTACGTATGTGTGTCTGTGTGTGCATTTGTCTGATATGTGAGAGTGTATGTATTAAACCACAAACCTTTCTGTTAGTGGTCAAGTGCTTTAACAAGGGCATCACCAGGGCTCATCCATCATAAAGATGACAGCTCAGGAAACCCTGTGGGGCAATTGTACCTGGGGTCTCTATTGTTTGGGGTTGACTCAGTGTCACAGAACCACAACCACAACATATCTGTCCGTGTGAACCCATCTGGGAATGGTTTTTATTATGTTAATGAGGTCAGACCCCTGCAGGGTATGGTAAACCCATCTGCGTCAATACATCCAAAGGGCATATGAGACAAAAAAGGAAAAGACCACAAATGGGGGGAAGACAGAGTCCACATGGCGGCCTTCAGGAAACCAGGAACAGAACCTGAAAGAAACCAGGACCCTTCCCCGGATTCCCCAGAGAGAGAGCCTTGCCCTGCAGTGAGCTTCCTGAACTGTGACAGAAATGTCTGTTCATGAAAGCTCCCCCCTTTTGGTGTTCCTGTTACATCAGCGCTGGTTTTAGCATGAGCACGGAAGCAAAGCCCAAACCACACCCATCACACATAAGTGTGATGATCACCTAGGAGCAGAAGCTGAGAAGAGACAAGGACCTTTCCCCAGCACCCACAGAGAGCGAGCCATCCCCTAGAGCCCGCACCTGGATTCACCTTTCCAGCCTCCTGACAGACGGGCTCCTGTGTAGCAATGGTGGGGAGATGATGCAGTACCTGCAGACTGTTGTTCTGTTGTACATAAGGTCGCTACAAGTCAGGGCTGACCCAACGACACCTACCAACCACCACAGCAACCCCCCAAAGTGGAGAATATAAAATTCTGTTTCTTAAAGGCACCCCCTTGTGATATTTTTGTTACAGCAGCAGTAGGAAACAGAGTGTCTTTGAACAAGAGGGCACAGTATACAATAGATGTCCAGTAATATTTTTAATAAAATGAATCAGAGAACTACTTCTCAGGGGGAAAAAAATAAACATATAAACCACTGGAAAGCAAAATGAATGAAGCGAATTAAGTACAGACAACACAAAATGGATTTGAAAAGGGTCCGCTAACCACCAAATTAGTACGACACGCCATGATTTATGCAAATACACAGGAAAGTGGAATAAGAGAGATGATTTTAGGAAAATACACATTAGTGAAGCAGACTAGAAAACAGAAAATGTCAGCACGCCAATTTTCAACAAGAAATTGAGAGTCTTCTTCCAAAAAAAAAAAAAAAAGTGCAAGCTCACAGAATCTATAAGTTCTCAGAAATCTCCAAGGAATCTGCATGGTATTTATGTTATTTAGAGCTCAGAAAACAAACTTATGTAGGAGCGCCTTGTAAAAATCAAGGAGGCCTGGTGACACACTGGTTAAACACTTGACTTCTAACCGAATGGTCTGCATTTCAAACCCACCAAGAACGCTCCAGGAAAAGATCTGGTCCCGTGGAGATTGACAGCCTTGGAGACCCTGTGGGCAGTTCCACTCTGTTCTCTAGGGGCGCTGTGGGTCGGAATGGACTCCAGGGCAGTGGGTGTGGTTTGGGCTTTGCTTCTGTGAACACTGACAGCCTTGGAGACCCTGTGGGCAGTTCCACTCTGTCCTCTAGGGGCGCTGTGGGTCAGAATCGACTCACCACCAACAGATTTGTTGTGGGTTTCTAAAAATCATCCCCAAATTTGATTTTAAAAAGCATGGAAAATCATGACTTCAGTCAGATGAGTGTCATTATAAGTAACATAAAATATTGATTAAACAAAGAACATCATTTGCTATATCAAAGGAATAATATGCATGAAAGCGTTAGGTGAATTTTAGGAATTTCAGGATGGGTGAATTAAAATATGACAAAGGTAACTCTTAACGATGTTGTTGTTGTTGTTCGTTGCCTTGGAGTCGACTGAGTCACGGCACCCCCATGTGGGTCAGAGCAGAATTCTGTTCCTTTGGGTTCTTCATGTGTGTTTTTTCAGCAGCAGATCACAGGACTTTCTTCTGAATAACCTGTGGGGAGACTTGAACCTGAAATATTTTGGCTAATAGTTGGGGACTTAACTGCTCCTTCTATGACAATACCAACAAAACCACACCCACTGGCGTGGAGTGGATTCCGACCCACAGCGCCCCTAGAGGACAGAGTGGAACTGCCCACAGGGTCTCCAAGGCTGTCAGTCTTCACAGAAGCCGACTGCCAGGTCTTTCTTCCGTGGCCCTGCTGGGGGGGTTCCAACCACTGACCTTGAGGTTAGAAGCTGAGCCCTTCACCGTTGTGCCCCCGGGGCTCCGTTCTCGCAGTGCAGGAGGCTGGCAGTGGGATTCAGGGCTCTAGGGGAAGGCTGGCCCAGTTCTCCAGTAACAGGAAAACCACAAGGGGGCCTTTAACGAACAAACATTGACTTTCTCACCGTGTAAGAAGCGAGAAGTCTGAATCCAGGCTGCCAGCTCTGGGGAAGGCTCTCTCCCTCTCTCTGTGGGCTCTATCTGCTCGTAGAGAGAAAAAGTGACAAGGTTCAGGACCCTGCACTGACACAGCCAAGAAAACCCGATTCCAAACAGGATTATAGCCACACGTGTAGAGGGTAGGATTCCAACACACATTGCTGTTGCAGTTATTGTTGTTGTTATGTGCCATCGAGTCGGCCCCAACTCATAGAGACCCCTCCTTGGGTTTCCGAGGCAGTATCATTACGGAAGTAGATTGCCCAGCCTTCCTTCCGAGGAGTGGCTGGTGGGTTTGAACCGCCAGCCTTCTGGTTAGCAGTCAAGTGCCTTAGGCCCTGCGCCACCAGAGCTCCTGGAAGCAAAGGCCAAACCAAACCCCTGGAAGCAAAGCCCAAGCTCAACCCACTGGAAGCCAAGCCCAAACCAAACCCACTGGAAGCAAAGCCCAAACCAAAGTCACTGCCATTGACTTGACTTGACTCCTAGCGACCCCTCCTTGGGTTTCCGAGGCGGTATCACTACGGAAGTAGATTGCCCAACCTTGCGGTTATTGGGTGCCGTCAACTGTGCTCGATACGTGGTGGCCCCAGGTGTGCAGACAAAGCATCCCTGGGCAGTCGATCTTTACAAGCACGGACTGCCATGGTTTTCTTCCGTGGTCCCACAGGATGAGTTCAAACTGCCAACCTTCATGTTAGGCGTCATTTGCAAAACACCTGCGCCACCAGGGACCTGAAAGCTAGGAGAGATACGCATCCTTCTGAACTCCCTGTCCCACGTTTCTCCTTGATTTGAGATGCGTGGCGTATGCGTGCCTGTGTCATCTCGATAACACTTGCTCTGAGTTGACTAAAGTGCACGTGGAAGTCGTACTCTCTCTGTGACCGTGCTCTGGTTTGGGAATCGCCTGTTGGCAGATGTTATCCGTTAACAAGATGTCACACTGGGGTGGGGTGGGTCCTGATTCTATGAGGCGGTGTCCTGGTAAAAATAGAGAAGAGACGCAGACTGAGGAAGGGACCACGTAATACTGCAGCTGGAAGCCAGTGGCCCTGAGCCAAGAGAAGCTAGGAGAGTCAGGATTTGCCTGGAGAAGTTGCGGGGAACCCAGCCCTGCCGACATGTGGTCTCGCACTTCTGGCGGCGAGATCTGTAAGCCAGTGACACCCCACCCTCCCGTTGTTTACAGACCCCCACATTCCAGGCAGGCTTGGAAACTACGCATCACCTCTTCTGCAAAGAGAAAGAGAAGGAAGAGAAAGAAGGAGTGAGGGAGAAGGGAGGGAGGGAAAGGAGAGAGGGAGCAAGGAGGCCTGGGCGTCATGTGGACGTTACAGCACTGCTTAGAATTTTGTTCTGTGCTGCCTGGGGCTCTGTGAATTGGGGGCTGTGGTGGTTAAGTTTGTGTGTCAACTTGGCTGGGCCTGGTTGAGTGGCTGGGCACTGGACGTAGTTGTTCCCCATGGTGACACTGGTAATTTACTCCATGGTGGAATCTATTGGAGCAGCTGAGAAGCTGCTTTGGGGATGTGGTCTGCTTCCTGTATATAAGGAGAAGCTTTGGGAATGGTCGCTAGCTTATGGCACGCTTGAACTCTGCATGTAGCCATGTCGTTCAGCAGCCTGCTGACCTAGGGACTTTCAATGGACTTGAATGAATGGCCTGCCGTGTTGTATGGTAATATCGGGACTGTGCCTTATTATTTGTCAATCTTGGGTTTGTGAGCCTCTGCAGCCAGTAGCTGAGTGAGTTAGGAGAAGCCTCCAGGTTCAGTGGGCTGGGAGCAAGAGGCAGAGGTGAAGCCCAAGGTGGAGGGGCTGTCACCCAGCCCCTAGAGCCT
>NW_006922605.1:360136-361502 GCF_000298275.1 Orycteropus afer afer
CCACTGCCTGGAGTCCATTCTGACCCACAGCGCCCCTAGAGGACAGAGTGGAACTGCCCACAGGGTCTCCAGGGCTGTCAATCTTTATGGAAGCAGACTGCCTCATCTTTCTCCCACAGAGCAGCTGGTGAGTTCTAACCACCAACCTTTTCATTAGCAGCTGAACACTTTAACCACTGCACCACCAGAGCTCCCAGACAATGTTAATACCACAACTTTTTATAAAAATCATGCCTCAATTTAACCTTGCCTCGATTTGTTCAGGCTCCTTTTATCTTTCCAAACACGGTCATGTAAACGTGGTTTACCAGTTTCGTCTCTTCAAGGTAAGCCTTTAATTAATTTCCCTTGATTTTCCTCATAACAGAACAGTCTAAACCCACTGTCGTCTTGGGGATTGCAACGCCTGGCAGCCCTGTGTGTTGCAGAGTCAAACCGCCTCCAGCAGGTTTTCTTAGTTGTCAGTACCACTGAGTTCCCGACCACTAGCCAAACGGTTGTTAGTTGTAACCCACCCAGAGGGAATAAAGGTTGGCATAAAGGTCTGGCCATCTACTTTTGAAAACTCACTGCCATGCTGTCCTCCAGGGAGCACGTTCTCCTCTGACACACAGAGGCTCGCAATCAAGTCGATGGTAACTGAAACCAACTACAGCAACAGCAAACTTTACAGAAGTAGATTACAGGCCTTAATGCTGGGTGCCACGGGTGCACTCCAAATTCCAACCTGCTGGTAAGCAGCCTGCATGTTCACGGCTTGAACCACCTAGGAATTGGGGTCCAGTACCGGTGTTTTGTATCAGTACAAAATAATAATAATAATAATAATAAACCAGAAGACATCAAGTCTGTCCCAAGTCATGCCAAGCCCATGGGCACCAGAGAATTACTTTGTTCCATGGTGTTTCCAAAAGCTGATTTATTTCAGGAGTTTCCCAGACCTTCCTTCCGAGGTAGCTTTGGGTAGAGGTGAACTTTCAACCTTTAGGTTAGAAGCCAAGTGTATGAACAATATGCATCACCCAAGGATCTCACTCCAAAGATGTCTCTTTGAGGACTAAGGTGCACCTGACGCAAACCATGGTGTTTTCAATCACCTCATATGCATGGGAGAGCTGGCCCATGGATAAGGAAGACTGAAGAATTGATGCTTTTGAGTTGTGGTGCTGGCAAAGAATGCTGAAAGGACCGTGGACTGCTATAAGAACGAACAAATCTGTCCTGGAAGTAGTGCAGCCAGAATGCTCCTTGGAAGCGAGAATGGCCAGACTTGGTCTCACCTACTTTGGTCATGTTGTCAGAAGGGACCATTCCCTGGAGAAGGATGTCATGCTGGGTAAAGTGGAGGGTTAGTGAGAAAGGGGAC
>NW_006922605.1:393557-395906 GCF_000298275.1 Orycteropus afer afer
GAAGAAGAGTTGATGCTTTTGAGTTGTGGTGCTGGCGGAGAATGCTGAAAGTACCGTGGACTGCCAGAAGAACTAACAGATCTGTCCTGGAGGAAGTGCAGCCGGCATGCTCCTTGGAAGTGAGAATGGCCAGACTTCATCTCACCTGCTTTGGACATGTTGTCAGAGGGGACCATTCCCTGGAGAAGGCTGTCATGCTTGGTAGGGTGGAGGGTCGACGAAAGAGGGGGAGGCCCTCAATTAGATGGATTGACACGGTGGCTGCGACGATGGGCTCGAGTATAGCAGGGATCGTGGGGCTGGATTGGGACCGGGCAGTGTTTCGTTCTGCTGTGCATGGGGTCGCTATGAATCGGAGACGACTGGGCAGCACCTATCAACAACAACAACACGTTACACCATTCCATAACTGCTCAATGCCATCCTTACATAACTGCCAGGCATGAGACCGTTCTCCAGGGAAAGGCCACCCCCTGCAGGGTCCTAGCCCATCCCCACGACCAGTTGCAGGTTGGACCATTGTGTCCACAGAGTTTCCATTGACCGATTTTCAGCATTAGGTCACCCCACCTTCCTTCCTAGTCTGTCTCCGTCTGGAAGTGCTGTTGAAACCCCTTCCCCAACCTACCAACAGGCAAGCCTCTCTGCAAGACACATGGGTGGTGGCTGCCCGTGAGATGCACCGGTCTGGAATTGAACGTGGATCTTCCGCAAGAAAGACAAGAATTTTACCAGTAAACCACCATGGCCCATAGTGTTTCCTTAAACCCAAACCAAACTCACTGCTATTAAGTCAATTCTGACTCACAGGGACCCCCAATTGGGTTTCCAAGGCTGTCAATCTCTACGGAAGCCCACTGCCTTGCCCGTCTTCCACGGCCGTCTGCCGGATTCGAACCACTAACCTTTTGATTAGCAGTCAGGTGCCTTAACCACTGCACCACCAGCGCGTCCAGCAGGGAAAACACTCTTCCCGGAAGCCACGCCCCCAGGGAACTCCCTCCCATATTATTAGACAGGTATTGGGTTACATGCCCCTTGATGAACCAATCACTGACAAGGGGCGGGCCCTGGAGGAGAAGGAGGGTGCAGGCAGCTGCTTTGATTGGCTGGGCCAGAGTTGAGGAGGCGAGAAGACCGAACAAAATCAAAGTGTGTTAGGAAGTGGATGGCTGCCCCAGGCACCTGGTCCACTGCACTGGGGACCCGTCTTTGCTGCGTGTCCGGCTTCACCCACTGCAACAATTATGTTGTTGTTGTTGTTGTTTTTCTCTCTTACAAAACAAAGATTTAGGCATTTATAGACAAAAGTGTCTAAATCCATCTCTAATTGGATTCTTTTCAGGCGGCTGAGTCTAGGCTCTTCAGAGACAAAATCCTCCCTCCCGAGCTTAATTGCAAATTAACTAGCTGCCATTTATTTAGAAAACTTTGCAGTTTTTTTTTTTTTCCCTTCATTCGGATATCCGGGAAAGTCAGCAACAAACACCCAGGCAGCTGGGTGCACAGCTTCGTGTCAGCCTCTAAATCAAGCCACTTGTTTGATTTTCATTCCTGGGAGCTCGGCTTTTGTAGAGTGTGTGGGGGGAGGGAACCCACATTTTGGAAAAGAACTTTAGTCTCCAACCAGAATGTTCGACACTTACGGGAACATCCATGGTTCAAATTGGCCCCGAGAAAATGGACGTTATGGCAAAAATTTAGTCTGTTGTGTTTACTTTTTCTTCCAGCAGATGAAAATGCAAAATTTTCCACCAGGCATGTGGAAACCGGGGGAATCCCAGCCAGGCTTTCGGGAACAGCTGAAGGGTTTGCAAATATTATCGGGGACACTCACTCAATATGTAAAAGGGTGGACTGCCATGACTGTTGGCGAAATGTGTTTGCAATAGCAGATTTACAGATATGTAAACATACGAAGCAATAACGTTGGTGGTGCAGTGGTTAAAGCGCCTGGCTGCTGACTGAGAGATGGGTGGTTCAAACCCACCAGCTGCTCTGCGAGAGAAAGACGAGGCAGTCTAAAGGCAGTCTTTCTCTAAAGATTAAAAACTCCTGAACCAAACCCATTACTCTCATGTCAGTTCTGACTCCTAGCAACCCCATGTGACAGAGAGCTGCCTCTTAAATGTCCATGGCTGCGATCTTCATGGAGGCCGACAGCTGCATCTTTCTCTCACCATAAAGATGACAGCCTTGGAGACCCTGTGGGTGCAGTTCCACTCTGTCCTCTAGGGGCGCTGTGAGTCAGAATGGACTCCAGGCAGTGGGTGTGGTTTGGGCTTTGCTTCTGTGAAGATTGACAGCCTGGGAGACCCTGTGGGGCAGTTCCACTCTGTCCTCTAGGGG
>NW_006922605.1:396186-399898 GCF_000298275.1 Orycteropus afer afer
AAAAATGCATGCCATAAAATTCTCACCTCTATACCTGTGGCTGTCACCCCATTTGGGAATAGGGTTTCCTTTGTTTTGTTAAGTCGTATCAGCAAAGGCTGAGTCCTAAACCTGGTCACTCCTGAGAAATAAAAGTTGCTGTTTAGACACAAAGGCAAGGAGGCAGAGATGAGGAGACATGACACCCAGAGACGCCAAGGAATCAAGTAATGTAGGGGCTACGGAAGCAGGGGGAGACCAGGCCCTTCCCGCAGAGCCCACACAGAGAGAGCCTTCCCCTAGAGCTGGCAGCCTGGAGGCAGACTTCCAGTCTCCTGACCTGGGAGAAAATACATTTCTGTTCATGAAAGCTCCCCCCTTGTGGTGTTTCTGTTACATCAGTGCTAGATAACCGGGAAGACGGCCCAAGAGCAGAAGCTCAGAAGAGACAGGGACCTGCCCCCAGAAGCTACAGAGAGCAAGCCTTCTCCTACAGCAGGCGTCCTGGGCCCAGACTCCCAGCTTCCTGAACTGTGACAGAAACTTCTGTTCATGAAAGCTCCCCCCTTGTGGTGTTTCTGTTACATCAGCGCCAGATAACCATGAAGACGGCCCAGGAACAGAAGCTCAGAAGAGACAGGGACCTGCCCCTGGAGCCCAGAGAGACACAGAGGAAGCCGTCTCCTAGAGCCGGCGCCCTGATTCAGACTCCCAGCCTCCTGATGTGTGAGATAAAGTTTTATTTGTCCAAACCAGTCATTTAAGGTATTTTTGTTACGAGGAGACCAAGCAAAGTGTAAGGGATGGCTTGGGGTCTGTGAGTTTTACACGCTTGGGGATGAAAAATCGTGCCACCAGTGTGGAAAAGACTTTGATGGTTCATCAGAAAGTTAAACACAGAACTAGATGGTGCCCAGCTACCACTGTCAGCCACTCAGAAAGGGATCAGTGTAGGAGATCCTGGATAGAGTTGGGGAACAGTGTGGAACAAAACTCAAAATCATAAAAAAGAAAAAAAAGACGAGGCTCACTGTCTGATAGAGCCTGTGAGACCCCCAAGACTATGGCCACTGGTTACCCTTCAGGTCTGGAACTGAACTCATTCCCACGGCTACCAGCCAAACAAAAAACAGGCATATGGGGCGAGCATTGACATCAGGGAGATACACTCCTAAGAACGATCGATGCTGGGAGAACAGAAGGGCAGTGTTTGCACAGGGAGACAGCTCGGGAGGCAGGAGTGCGTAGGAAAGAAGGACACAGGGAAGAGGTAACCACAGGGAGGAAGTGGGAAGACAGCTGTTACATTGGGGGAATTGCAGTCGATGTCATAAAACACGATGTGTATGAACTATTGAAAACAAACTTTGCTCTGTCAACTCCCCTGAATTATAATAAAAAGCTAATGAAAGCAAACAATGTCTACATAGCTTGTTTGGTGACGTTGGCGGGGACGCCTCGGTGTCGCAACAGTCTTTGACTTCCACCCAGGTTCCCCGTGTCCGTCCCCCCAGCTCTCCTGCCCCTTCCTGCCTCCTGAATTCCAACGTTTGCTCTCATGTGGTTGACCGTTTGGAGGGGCGCGCTCCTCACAGGTGTCACTGTTCATTTTATAGACCTGTCCCTTGTTGGTGGGAAAGTTGGTCTTGGGGGTCCCACCACTCTCAGTCAGACCAGTGAGTCTGGTGTTTTCTTTATGTACATTTGCATTTTGTTCTGCATTTTTCTCCCACTCTGTCCACGACCTTGTTTTGTGACCCCAATCTGAGCGATCCGTCGTGCTAGCAGGACACCATGTAGGTCTGCTGGCCTCAGGCTGGTGGAGGCTGGGGTTCACGTCGGACATGAGTCATTGGGTCAACTGTTTCCTTGACTCTTTGATTTTCTCCACTCCTCTCAGCTCTGGATGGGAAGGGGGCAAGTTGTGTCTTCGATGGCCGCTCACGACCTTTTCACGAGCTCCTCACTGTATTATGGCTTCGCACACTCCATTGCGGGGTAAGTGGATGCGGTGGTTTTTCCCGACATCCTCATCCTGTGAACTCCCCTGTCCCTCGCCCGTAACTGCCTACCCCTCCAACCAGAAGTTGTGGTTTCACAAATTCCTTTTAGCCAATGCAGGTGACTCCAGAAACTAGACATCTCTTTGAGGACTGAGGTGCCCCTGACCCAAGCCACGGAGTTTTTAATCACGTCATATTCCTGTGAGAGCTGGACAATGAATAAGGAAAACCGAAAGAAGAACCAATGCTTTTGAGCTGTGGTGTTGGTGAAGGATGCTGAAAGTACCGTGGACCACCTGAAGAATGAACACATCTGTCCTGGAGGAAGTGCAGCCGGAATGCTCCTTGGAAGCGAGAATGGCAGGACTTGGTCTCACCTACTTTGGTCATGTTATCAGAAGGGACCATTCCCGGGAGGAGGATGTCACGCTTGGTAAAGTGGAGGGTCAACAGAAAAGGGGAAGGCCCTCAACGAGATGGACTGACACAGTGGCTGCAATGAAGGGCTCAGGTTTAGCAAGGATCGTGAGGCTGGGGCAGGACCAGGCAGTGTTCATTCTGTTGTACCTATGAGTCAGACACGACTCGACGGCACCTAACAAGAAGTCTGTAGAGTCAGATCCAACTCATTGTGATGCCCCCTTGGGTTTCCGAGGCAGTATCTCTACGGAAGTAGATTGCCCAACCTTCCTTCCGAGGAGTGGCTGGTGGGTTTGAACCACCAGCCTTCTGGTCAGCAGTCAAGGGCCTTAGGCACTATGCCACCAGAGCTCCCTGACACCTAGAAACTAGAAAATTCAGAAATGGCTTCTCCCTGGAGCTTCTAGAAGCAACGCAGATGTACTCACACCTTGATTCCAGCTCAGAAAGACCCACTTCAGGCTGCTAACCCCAGAACTGCAGGCGAATACATTTGCACTATTTTAAGGTAGTAAGTTTGTGTGAATTTGTTACAGCAAACATAAATCGAGCCAGAGCTCCATCTTTTTTGTTTTCCCTTTTTATTAAAATTTATTTTATCATTAATTTATTATTGAAATTAATCAATGTATTATTTTCAACCAGAAAAAAAAAAATCCTTTTACTGGAGGCTAAAAACTCTCTCAAATGATACCCTTCTGTTACCAAGAGCTGTCTGCCATGCTAATGTCTGTGCACGTGTGCCTGTGTGTGTCCATGTATGTGCGTGTGTGTGTGCACGCACGTTTATACAGAAGGTTGAAATGAAGAGACTAAAAGCAATGTTGTAATAGGAAACCTGTGCATCGTGGACTGAAGCCTGATACCACACTGAGTCAAACAGAGCCTGTGGGTTTCAGAGCTTTTCATCATTTTTTAATCTCAACATGGCAGAAAGCATCAGGCACTGTGGGGGGGCTGTGTTGGTTCCGGGTTGAAACCTGCAGCCCCACGCAGGGCCTCTTGCTGACATTTACTGTAGTGATAGGGTTTATGCCGGTTTATAGGGCTTTACACCCACAATCCAGGGTGCTCGTAGGATCAGCAGCTCTGTTTGTTTTTGGGTCAAAAGGGGAATGGAAAATTCTCCTCAAATTCAAAATAGAGTAACTGTTAGTGGGAAAGCCTGAGCAAGAGGCAAGGCCAAACCACCAGACAAAAACCAAAACACGAAACCAAGAGTCAACCCCATCTGGGAGGAAGTCCAGCCAGGCTTCCTGCAGGGAGGGAGGGAGGAGGGGAGCAGGGAGGGGAGGGAGGGAGGAAGAAGG
>NW_006922605.1:400714-401890 GCF_000298275.1 Orycteropus afer afer
CGGCCCGGTCTCCTGCGGTCCCGGTTGGCCTCCTGCACACACCGAGCGCCACAGCACTTTGCCTGGAGCGTTTCCGTCTCTCCCCGCCGCCCTCATCCCTGCAAACCTGACCCGGCGTTTCCAGCAACCAGCCTGGAACGTCGCCCAGAGACGACCGGGGGCAGCCGGGAGCCCCCCGAACCGCTTCAGAGAGCTTTCCCCGGGCCGCATCCCCCACCCCCAGTCCTCTGCACAGAAGCCTCTGTCTGTCTTGTTCCAGCGACCGCACATTCGTTGTGGGACTTGTAAAGTCTGTTTGTAACATGTGGACAGATGAGAATTGGAGAGGTTAATGTGTGTTCTAACTTCATAGCATAAAGCCCCATATTGGTCTTGTTCGATTTAAACACCGCCTTACTCTGCTAACCGTAGCCACAATTACATAAGAAGCCTGCCCCTGCAACCACATTCCTAAGATCATAAAACCAAGACAGGAACAGCTCACGGGACAGGGCAACCACATTCCTCAGAGCCCAAGGACAAGGAAAAGACAGGGGAAGAGAAATTGCACAAATGGAAATTTACTGTGTAGACGGCAGATTCACCTCCTGGTAGCAGGCCACCCTCGACAGGTCTTCCCGCCCCCTGCCTGCGGTCAGTGTTATGAAGCCTGTACGCCCCTGCCCTGCTTTATCCACTGATGAACTAATAGGGCCGACACAAGATGAGACCAAGACTCGAACCAAGAGCAAACAGCAGAACACAGCCGAAGTCACGGCTCCGTGTTGGAACACACACTCCATCTTAGAAAGATACACGCATGCACGTAACCTGGAGGAAGCGGAGATCTGTCTTAGGAATTTATCACAGCCTGGTGCCGCTTTGTGACTTTCACAAAAAGGTCAGTATTTTATGAATAACCTGCCTGCGTAAGATCTTTAGAAAGCACGTACCCCACGGCCTTAACACTCCCATAAAACCCACTAGCTGGAAGGGCAGGAGGCATGCAAGGGCTTTGCCTCTGGGGTGTGCAAGGTTACTACCCTCTAATTAAATTTCTCTCGGACTTACAGCTGACTGTCTAGTCATTATTCTGAACTCAGGCTGCCACATGGTATCACACTCTCCTATCTTTTCCCTCCTGGGGAGCTCCATGGGGATTGGCATGAATAGCACCCTGAGTGATGTTCCCTTGAT
>NW_006922605.1:402750-404292 GCF_000298275.1 Orycteropus afer afer
GCAGAGAAAGGGAGAGACAGAGAGAGACAGAGACAGAAAAGAGGAGAGAGAAGTTGGGGGCAGAGAGACAATGAAGTGCTCTGGAATTCCCATTCTTCTCAACGGTATCCATAATTGGTCATGATCCACACAGTCAGACGCTTTTGCATAGTCAATAAAACACAGGTCAACATCTTTCGGATACTCTCTGCTTTTAGCCAAAATCCATCTGACACCAGCAATGACGTCCTTGTTCCACATCCTCTTCTGAATCTGGACTGAATTGCTGGCAGGTCCCCATCCATTTACGGCTGCACCCACTTTTGAATTGCCTTCAGCAAAATTTGACTTGCGTGTGATATTCATGATACTGTTTGACAATTTCCACACTCTGTGCGGTCCCTTTCTTTGGAATGGGTACAGGTATGGATCTCTTCCAGTCGGCTGGCCGGGTAGCTGTCTCCCAAGTCTCTTGGCACAGCTGAGTGAGTGCCTCCAGGGGGGCATCCAGTTGCTGAAACATCTCAGGGGGTATTCCGTCAATTCCCGGAGCCTTGTTCCTCGCCAGTTCTTTCACTGCAGCTTTGACTTCCTCCTTCAAACCATTGCTCCTTGATCACATGCCACCTCCTGAAATGGATGAAGATCGACGGTTCTTTTTGGTCCAGTGACTCTGTGGATTCCTTCCATCTTCCTTTGATGCTCTCTGCATCATTCTATGTTTTGCTCCTAGAATCCTTCAGTATTGCAACTTGAGCCTCAAATGTTTTTCCTTCAGTTCTTTCAGCTTCAGAAATGCCAACTGTGTTGTTCTCTTTTCATTTGTTGTTGTTGTTGTTATGTGCTGTCAAGTCAGATATGACTCATAGCGACCCCTCCTTGGGTTTCCGAGGCGGTATCACTATGGAAGTAGATTGCCCAACCTTCCTTCCGAGGAGTGGCTGGTGGGTTTGAACCGCCAGCCTTCTGGTTAGCAGTCAGATGCCTTAGGCACTATGCTTTATACGACTTCAAAACAGTCTTCAGTAAATATTTCTATTTATTTTATAATTATCTGCATATTATCTATGTAACTCATTATTTCATACTTATTTTAAATTATTTAATGTTTCTGCTTGTAGGTATTTAATATGTATTAATGTTAATATTTATATCTAGTTTTATAGTTTAAGTAGTCTCAGGCATTTTATTATTTCATTTATTTTAGTTGACATGTCTTTTCTATTTGCATTTTTGTTTATCTTTATATTACATTTACATTAGTTTAGTAGTTATATTGTAGCTTTTTAATATTTACCCCATTTATATTTATTTATATCAAATATTTCTTTTATTTTCTATGCATATTTATTTTACATATTATAGCTAGTTTCTATTTATTATTGTAATGATAATTTCATTGATACATATTCATTTTATGTTTTAGTGATTTTATATTTATGTTATATCCATAGTTATATCTGTAGTTGCAGGTATAATTATTTTACATACATTTTTTAATTTAATTTATACTTAACTGCATAATTATGTTTACAGTCAGTTATCCTATAGTTATTCATATTT
>NW_006922605.1:406277-409236 GCF_000298275.1 Orycteropus afer afer
GTTCAAACCCACCAGCCACTCCTCAGAAGGAAGGTTGGGCAATCGACTTCCGTAGTGATACAGCCTTGGAAACCCAAGGAGGGGTCGCTAGCAGTCAGGTCTGACTCGACGGCACATAACAACAACAACAACAAGCCCCCATTGGACCATGTTCCGTTGTGAGACATGGTGTTCCCATTGGCTCATTTTGGGACTCGATCACCATGCCTTTCTTCCCAGTGTGGAAGCTTGGGGGAAGTCTGGCCACCACGGTACCCTGTTGGTACCTGAAACACCGTGGGCACAGCCTCCAGCATTTCGTTTTTCTCCAAAGGATTTTCACTGGTGGGTTTTCACTGGTGGATGTTCACTGGTGGGTTTTCACCGGACGTAGATGAGAAGCAAAGCCCAAACCAAACTCACTGCCAGCCAGTGGACCCCGACTCACAGGAACCCCCAATGGGTGGCCAAAGCTATAAACCTTTATGGAAATAGATTGCCTCATCTTCTGCCTGTGAAACAGCCGGCGGTGAGTTTGAACCTCTGAACTTCTGCATAGCAGCCAAGTGTCTTACGCACTATGCCATGGGTAAGCAGAGCCCCTCCACACACAGAACAAAAGTCACAAACATGTCAGTGTGCCCCAGGTGGGCTTAACATGGCTGCAAGCCAGCATTTTCTCTTCCTTTGCCAGCCGAGTTCAGCTACCAACTTCAACAGGCAGCCGTACTGGAAAACGTGACTTGTGACTGAGCCGTCTGGGCGGTGGTGCTGGGGACATCAGGACAGTGGAAGTTTTTCTGCGTTGAGGCAATCCAGTGAGTTAAACCCTTGTGTGTCTACACCACCGTCCACATCCACGTCAACACGGGAGGCCCCTGTGGGCATTCTGACACATAGCACTCTGTTTCCGTTTATGTCCGTCCTTTGCACACCTGCAGTCTGGCTGCCTTATCCACACAGAGCACTAGGTCTTTTGAGCTGACCCTGATATCACTGCAGGAGCATGAATGACCCTGGGCGGTTTTAAAATTCACAAGTCGCGTCAAAGTCTGTTTCAGTCAAACACGGATCCTTTACCGCAGAACGTCCCTTAGAGCGCATGGGCTCTGGGGAGGGAATGGGGCCCTGGGTGGCTCAGTGACCTTGCACGAGGGCATAGCTACCTTTTCGCCTTCTCTGGTCTCTCCTGAGTTTAGTGCGCTGAGAAGGTGCTTGTCTCAAAAGGCTTCACCATTCAAAGAGGAGATTGGGGCCAGTCGTCCACCCTTTCAACTCCAAAACCAAACTCACTGCTTTTGACTCAATTCTGCCCCACAGCGACTCCCACTGGGTTTCTGAGGCTGCAAATCTTTACGGAAGTGGATTGCCCCATCTTCCTTCTGCCGAGTGGCTGGTGAGTTTGAACTGCTGACCTTCTGGTTACCAACAAGATGCCTTATCCACTCTACCACCAGAGAATCCTCATCGAATTGGCCCTCCAACCAGAGCTGAAGGTGTACACACCCCAAACCAAACTCACTGCCGTGGAGTCCATTCTGACCCACAGCGCCCCTAGAGGACAGAGTGGAACTGCCCACAGGTCTCCCAGGCTGTCAATCTTCACAGAAGCAAAGCCCAAACCACACCCACTGCCTGGAGTCCATTCTGACCCACAGCGCCCCTAGAGGACAGAGTGGAACTGCCCACAGGGTCTCCAAGGCTGTCAGTCTTCACAGAAGCAAAGCCCAAACCAAACTCACTGCCGTGGAGTCCATTCTGACCCACAGCGCCCCTAGAGGACAGAGTGGAACTGCCCACAGGTCTCCCAGGCTGTCAATCTTCACAGAAGCAAAGCCCAAACCACACCCACTGCCTGGAGTCCATTCTGACCCACAGCGCCCCTAGAGGACAGAGTGGAACTGCACCCACAGGGTCTCCAAGGCTGTCAGTCTTCATGGAAGTCGACTGCCTCATCTTTTTCCTGTGGAGCAGCTGGTAGGTTGCAATTGCCAACCTCTCCCCAGCCGAGTGCTTTAACCACTGCGCCACCAGGGCTCCAATTGGTTTCCAGAAACAGCCATGAAAGGATGATGTACAAGGACCCACAGGCCACAGATGTACCCCACAAACGGTTCTACACTCAACTGCTTACTGAGAGGCTGGCCCCTTGAGTCCACCTCAGGGCGCCTCAGAATAAAAGCCTGGTCACCCGCCCCGAAAATGTCACAGCCTTGCAAAGCCTGTGGAGGGGTTTCTACTCTGTAACTCATGGGTTTGCCGCGCGTCAGGCTCGACTCACGGCCGCTAACGACAACGACGTGTCCATGGAAGGTCTCTAGACCCCAGTGTGGGCTCTGCCCCCCAGAGAAATGGGGGACACACTCACGCTCTGATCCACAGCAAGTGATGGGACTTACATCTGTCAGATGCCAGCCCAACGCGTTACATTCGCCCAAAGTCATCGTGAAAAGAAGATTTAGTAGTGAACGTAAGGCCTCCATCTGCCGTGACCTTCAATGCGTCCAAATCAGCCGCCTCTGCTGCACGGGGAGCGGACGCGTCCCTGGAGGCCAACTTGTTCCCTGGCTCCGCAGGGCGGCCTGTCTGCTGAAATCAGTGGGGGCGGCGTGGACAGGTCCTGGCTGGCTGAGACCTTGAGGGGCCGGCACAGAGGAGGTGCAGGCCAGGGGGAGCGTCGCTCTCTGCTGCCAAACGCAATGAACCTCACAGGCCGGCATTCCCAGGAGCCAGACAAGCGGGCAGCTGTGTGCACGCCCCACAGCGCCTCTGAAGGTCGGCTGCATCCCGGGCAACGGTGACTCAGGCCCATGAGAAACAGCGATGCCGCCGAGGGCAGCCAGAGGGCAGCCAGGGGGCAGCCGGAAGTGGTCAAGGCCCACGGCTGCAGAAGGGGAACAAGATCGGTGCCACCAAGTTGGACACGAAAAAATGTTGAAGTGGCAAATATATATATATATACATCTATCTATCTATCAAT
>NW_006922605.1:410427-411557 GCF_000298275.1 Orycteropus afer afer
AACAACAACAATGGCACAGTTGGACCCTGCATGTGGCCGTGTCATTGTTCAGCAGCCTGCCATGCTCTGCCAACCTTGGGAGTTCCAATGGACTTGAATTAATGGCCTGCCATGTGGTTTGGTAACATTGGGACTGTGCCATTTTGTTTGCCGACTTTGGGTTTGTCAGCCTCAGCAACCAGTAGCTGCCTGAGTGAAGAGATGTCTCTAGCTCCATTGGGCCGGGAGCAGGAGGCAGAGCTGAAGCCCAAGGTCAAGGGGCTTTCACCCAGCCCCTAGAGCCTGGCACTTGGAACTTGGAGTTAAAGCCTCCAAATTATAAGAATGAATTGCTGTTTGTTAAGGCCATCCCATGTGTGGTATATTGCTGTCAGAGTGGCACTAGGTAACTAGAGCAACACTCATGGAAGCATCAGTCAAGAAATCAGATGTCGTATTGCACTGGGAAAATCTGCAAAAGACCCCAGAAAGTGAGAAAAAGCAAAGATGTCACCCTGGGGACTAAGGTGCCCCTGACCCACGCCATGATATTTTCTGTCAGTCATGCATGCAAAAGCTGGACATTGAATAAGAAAGACTGAAGAAGAATAGATGATTTGAATAATGGTGTTGGTGAAGAATATTGACTAGAACACAGGCGACCAGAAGAATGAACAAATCTGTCGGGAATAAGTACAGTGCTCTCAGGAAGCCAGGGTGGGGGGACTTGGTTTCAGTTACGTTGGTCATATTATCAGGGGGACCACTCCCTGGAGAAGGGTGTCGTGCTGGGTGAAGTGCAGGGTCAGTGAGCAAGGGGAAGGCCCTCAACAAGATGGATGGACACAGTGGCTGCAATGATGGGCTCAGGTCTGGCAAGGATCATGGGGCTGGGGCAGGACCAGGCAGGGTTTTGTTCTGTTGTGTGTAGGGTCGCTATGAGTCAGACCTGACTCAGGAGCACTGGACAGCAATGACCACCACCTGTTTCTGCAGATTCAATTCCGACCCACAGCGCCCCTAGAGGACAGAGTGGAACCGCCCATAGGGTCTCCAAGGCTGTCAATCTTCAGGAAGCAAAGCCCAAACCACACCCACTGCCCTGGAGTCTATTCTGACCCACAGCGCCCCTAGAGGACAGAGTGGAACTG
>NW_006922605.1:413663-414356 GCF_000298275.1 Orycteropus afer afer
GCTTCCATGAAGACGGACAGCCTTGGAGACCCTGTGGGCAGTTCCACTCTGTCCTCTAGGGGCGCTGTGAGTGATCCACTATTCAGCTTTGCTAGCGAGCTGACAGTCAGCGTGAGTTTCACAAGCCCACACCAGGCCGGGGCTAATGAGCCTGCAGGTAGCAGCAGGCCCCGCGGGCAGAAGGTCATCAAACACTGGGCCGCGTTCAGGGATCACAAACCAGCTCTCCCTGGAGCCCCAAAGCCCAATCAGACAAACACAGCCTTTGGGCCTTTCATGGTCAGCAAATGTCATGGCCTTTCAATAAAGATAAACAGAAACCTAGGAGCCGCTGGACGGATGGCTGTTCCAGCTCACCCGCCCGCCTTCAAGCGAAGTCACTGTGAGTCTCCACCCTCTCCCAGAGCCTCGTGTGGATAAAACCACTAATCATAGGCACCAGGGGAGGCTAGTCCATGCACCCAGCCCAGAAACAAGGGGTCATTCTGGAAGGTAAACTGTGACCTTGGAGCCTAACCCTTTTCCTGGAATGTCACAGAGAAGGCTTCAGAATTGCAGGCATTTAAAAAAAAAAAAAAACTGCCATAGTTGATTCTGACTCACAACACCTCTAGAGGACAGAGTGGAACTGCCCACAGGGTCTCCAAGGCTGTCAGTCTTCACAGAAGCAAAGCCCAAACCACACCCACTGCC
>NW_006922606.1:0-10836 GCF_000298275.1 Orycteropus afer afer
ACACATTTTTAACTCAGACAATGCATGTGTATCTTTCCGAAGACTGCGAATCAAGGGTATATGCAAAAACTACAATAAAACAAGTATTCACAAAGCTAAAGTAGAGCAGTGCAATATTTAAATACACATTTTCACTAAATGGAGGTGAATCACCTGTTGCATTGTGAAGATATAAATGCTTTGGAATGTTTCAAAACGCATGTATCAGAGCGACAGCAACAACACTCTGTTAACTCCATTACAGAATGTATATGTAATTTTGTCAAATGTGTATATTAAGTTTCTGTTGGAAACTTAGATAAAATATGGTGCTTTCAATTTACCTTAGCAATTGTAATTGGTAAACACACGTTTCATCTAGGTGAAGTGAATCACACTTTGCTTTCTACTGAAACCAAAGTAAAAATAAGTTTGTCATGTGTAAATCAAGGATAGTTTCAGGAAATTGCAATGTCCTACTCTTTTGAAAGTACCTGAATGGGAGTTACCACACTTTGTTAACCTAATCAAAGAATGTACGTGTATCATTCGGAGCCATGTAAATCATGTGACTGTTCAAAAACTATACCAAAACAAGTATTCGTCAACCTACATTTTAGCAGGGGATGTTTAAAATGTACAATTTACATCAAAAGTATTGAATCTCACATTGCATTCAACTAAAACAAAGATATGTGAAATGCTCACGTTTTGTAAACCAGGTGAAAATGCTGCAAGGAGTAAATCTCTTACAAATGCATGTATCATAGTGGCAGAAACAATAATTTGTTAATTCAATCACAAAATGTTTATGTAACTTTCTCATATGTGTATATTAATATTCTGTTGAAAACTTAGAAAAACATATGGTTCCTTCCATTTACCTTGGCAAGTGCAACTGGAAAACGGATGTTTAATCTAGTGAAGTGAATCACACTTTGCTTTCTACTGAAACCAAAATATAAAGAAGTTTCTCAGGTCTAAATCAAGGATAAAATATGAAAAATAACAAGTGGGTAAATCCACCGACACACACAGTGAAGTACGGGTATACAGGGGCTGCAGAGGGCATATAGGGGAGAGAGGGAAGTTCTTGACTACCAATGTTCTGCCTGGGCCGATGGCCTTGCTCTGCTAGTAGACATGCCAGTGGCTGCCAACCTTCTGACGGTACGTAAAGGCAACAAACGGTATACTTGACAATCATTCAAACAAGGGCACTCATTGTATGTCAGATTGAAAACCAGTATTGGACTCAACAATCAAGGAAACTTAAAACAGAAAAGTCAATGTAAGCTGCACTTGGAGTAAACGTGAAGTCTATGACAAATCAGATGACGTGATACAAGACTCATAGCTCCCATCTCAGGTCAAGGAAAGTCACGTCATGTGCACAAGCTCAGGGTACATTACAAGAATGCTGAAGGAGGTGCTGGGGCTGCCTGTGCCTCTGCCTCTAGAGCAGTGTATTGGTTCTGTAGTGCTGCTCTAGACAAATACCAAAAGGCAATCGTTTGACAAATGGGAATCTGTCCTCTCACAATTTTTGAGACAAGAAGTAGTCCAAGTTGAAAGTGCTAGCTAGGGTCTGGGAGAATGCTTCTTGATCATGGGCTTCAGTTCTGCCTCCTGTTCCCAGTCCACACGATCTAGAGGCATCTCCTATGGCAGGCAGCTGCTGGCAGCTCAGGTTGATGAGCCCAAGGTCTGCAGGGAAAGCGGAACTATCCCATTGTCAACAGGCAACACAGCAGACCACTGCTTCAGGTAAAAAAAATATATATATGTTTCCGATCCACTGTTTCTCTGGATGTGGGACAGAGAAGAGTCATAGTCTGAAACAGCAAGAACAACCAGACATGTTGGGGGATGTGGCTCAGACTGGGAAGCCCAGGCTTCAGTGAATGTTGCAGGAGATACACAACTGCTTCCAGCAGTAACAAATTCTCAATTTAATGAACAGTATTTGAGGTTGGAGAAGGACTTCCAATATTGGGCACCTCTGATCTTTTGGTTTACCACATGGTCAAGATCAATAACTCTATGACTAACAAAACCCAGTGACCTCAGGACACAAGCCCTCGTAGAGGTGAAAGAACAAAGGTTTAGTGACATCAAAGGCTCCTGAAAGCTAACTACAGCAGGACCGACAACCACCTGACACCAAGGATCTGTGAATAAGATATATCAGAATATCTACAGTGGCCTCTAGGGAATAAAAAAGGTGTCCACCTCACAGGTCAGGATGTGTGTGTCTGGAAACAAGTGTGAAAGGATCAACCCAACTGCCAAATGAGACATCTAGCTTCCAAACTGAAAGCCCTAAAGAGAGTAGGCCAAATTCAAGAGTAGGCAAAGGGCTTCCCCTGCAATAGTCAAGGAAGTATTGGAAGAAACACATGGCAAGGGGCCAAGGCTGGCATGGGGAGTCGAGTAGAGGAAAGGGTTTGAGATAGGATTCCTTATGCTTGGAAGAGGGTCCGTAAAGGTAGAAAACCCTAGGAGGGATCTCATTGGGGTCTCCAGGGAGTTGACTCTGACACAGGACACTCTCTGGGCACCTGGGGTAGCTGTGATTTGAGACCGTTCTGAACATGAACTCACCCTAAGCCTGGGCCGAGCCTATGTGAACTCTTCAACAGGGGAGAAGGAGGATGACTGCTGTCCCCCAGCTCCTTGTCTATCTTCTGTCCGAAGTCCTGCAGATACAGGGAGCAGTGGCCATCTCTGGAGGTATCCAGGGCCCTTTGAATTTGAGGCCTCCCCTTGCTGCCTATCTGATCCTGATATCAGATTGGTCATCAGAGGAAGTTTCAGTTCCTTGTCCGTCATGTGCTGGGTGTTAGGTATGCAACATGACATTCTGCTTTATGGGTTAATTGCTAGCTGTTCTCAGGAACCTACTCACATGGCCTTCTCAGGAGCAGGAATGTGTGCACCCTATTAGATGCACAGGTGGAAAGGAAAGACCCACTGTGAGAAAATGATCATTATGGCCAGCATGGGACAAAGGCCGGACAATCCAAAACTCGAAAAGTCCACTCAGTCATGGCTAAACAGATTCTATCAGCACTCTCCTATCTCAAACTGCACAGGGCAGGGGAGACTTAAGCAGAGAGGAGGAGGTCTTGGACAAGGGATCAAGATGTCTACCTCTAACACCTGACACACCAGGGTCATCCATGGCCAGTCACTGACAGAGGCCCGCACCGCAGAGGCTGGTCATGGAGGCAAACAAATTTCCAGTGAAGGTGTCAGCTCAGCCTGAGATAGCCCCTACCCTGAAGTGTGGGAGTCAATTGGAACCTCTGCTAGAAACTTAGGTCCCAGCATCCTAGGTGACCAAGTTGGCTGGAATGGAGCTTTGAACCAGATACTGACTTGGTCCACACACTGATGCTCAGCCCACAATACACCCAACTGGATCAACTACTCCTAGTCAGTTGCAAACTCCTGGTCATGACCAGCAGAATGAACCAATGATGGGGAGACATCATGAGGATGGAGCCACGGAATGCCCTCAACAACTACTCACTAGGAGGCAGCACCACTGCCATCATCTTCATTGACACCTACCCATACCGAGTCTTTATCAATCACATGACACCCTCCTTCCTGATCCCCTCTGTTAGTCCCAAGGTGAGCCTGCCTCATCGTCGGAACATTTGGCCTCATGGCTTCTGTCCTCCTCTCCTCCCGGCCCCTCATCTGGTGTCCCACGAGGACAAGTTCTTGTGTAGCCACGAGGAGTGGTTTGGGGCTGCCTAGGAGGGATCAGATTGGTGGCCTGCCCTAGCTCACACTGACTCAGGACACCTCGTGGTACCTTCAACTTCCTTCTGGCAGATGGCGGCCAGAGTCTTCAGGGGTGAGGGCAGAACCGTCTTCTGAACCAACTTGAAAAGGTAAAACTCATGAATTCTGGAGAAAACAGGGATACGTGGTGGTTCACCAAGTGCCTTCAATGAAATGAGTCAGGTCGTGAGCCACCAGCATCTGGTTGCCCAGTGACCCGTGTTCCAAGTTCTATTGGTCTCCTTTGTCAAGGAATTGACATTGTAGCCTGCATACATCACTTGTGCCCTCCCCTGATGGAAATCAATGCTCAAAATCCCACTGGGTTGCCAAATTTGCAGCTCTCCCAGCATCACATCCATACCTGGACACAGTGAGAGCAATCCAGCCCACTCCACAGGAGTGGGAGAAGGCCTGGGTTCAGCCAGGTCCACAGCTTTCAGGACACTTAGATAGCTTCACACATGGATCCTCCGCCTTCACCACTTTATCACCCTGGACAAGTCAACGAGTGTGTCTTGGCCACTCAACTGAAACCTGGTTGAAGAGCATAGCCTCTGAGATGTATGTTTCCACAGGGCTCAGGTTAAAAAAAGTTGTTATTGTTGTTTTTGGGGACTCTCATTACCCACTCCTTGTCATCCCTCCCCCTGTTACCTTCTCTCTCATTACAGAGTGTCTTATCACTTCTCTCTCTACCTCCTAACTCACAAAACCAGTACTACCTCCTGACCCTCCTGACTCCTTTCACCTGCACCTGGAAGTTCTCCAGCCCTTTCCCGCCTCTTCACCTCCCATCACTTTCCTGCTTCTTGATCTCACCCAACACACATTCCTTATACTTGAATTCTCTTCTCAGTTTTCCTTTCACCTCTGCCAATTTTCACGACCACAGGCACTCAGACAAACACGTGGGCACAAATGTTCATCACAGAACCATCCACAGAAGTCAAAAGAAGCAAATTTGCCAAATGTCTTTCCAGAAATGATGAAGTCAACCCAATACAAAATACCTATGATACTTTCACTCATCGAAAGGAATTTTCGAGTAACACACGGTCCACATTGATGAGCATCAAAAATATCGATGACTAACTGACATGTGTCAGACACTAAAAGCCTTGTACCATAGGATGCCATTTAAATGAAAAATCCAGAGTGGGTAAATCCACTGACACACACAGTGAAGTATGGGTATATAGGGGTTGCAGGAGGCATAGGGGAGAGCGGGAAGTTCTTGACTACCAAGGTTCTGTCTGGGCCAATGGCCTTTCTCTGCTGGTAGACATGCCGGTGGCTGCCAATCTTCTGACAGTAGGTAAAGGCAACAAACGGTGTACTTGACAATCATTCAAACAAGGGAACCCATTGTATGCTAGATCGAAACCCAGTATTGGACTCAACAATCAAGGAAACTTAAAACAGAAAAGTCAACATAAGCTGAACTTGGAGTAAACACGACATCAATGACAAACCAGATAATGTGATACAAGACTCTTAGCTCCCGTCTCAGTTCAGGGAAATGCAAGCCGTGTGCTCAAGCTCAGATAGCTTACACGAATGCTGAAGGAGGTGCCTCTGCCTGTCTGGGTACGGATGTGATGCTGGGATAGCCACGGATTTTGCAACTCAGGGAGATTTTTAGCGAGGTTTTCAGTCGGGAGGGGGCACAAGTCAGGGTATGCAAGCTATGACGTCTATTCCTTGACAATGGAGACCAATAGAACTTGGAACACGGGTCACCAGGCAACGAGATGCTGGAAGCTCACTGCCTGACTCATTTCACTGAAGGCATTTGGTGAACCACCACGTTTCACTATTTTCTGCAGAATTCACGATTTGGACCCTTCAAGTGGGTTCAGAAAACGGCTCCGCCCTCACCCCTGAAGACTCTTGCCACCATACGACAGAATGAAGTTGAAGGTACCACGGGTGTCCTAAGTCAGTCTGATCCAGGCAAGGCCACCACTCTGATCCCACCCATGCAGCCCCAAACCACTCCTCATGGCTACACCAGACCTTGTCCTCATGGGACACCAGATGAGCGGCCGGGAGGTAGGGAGGACAGAAGTGATGAGGCCAAATATCCTGATGATGAGGCAGGCTCACCTTGGAACTAACAGAGGTTATTGGTAAGGAGGGTGTCATGTGATC
Source organism: Orycteropus afer afer (assembly GCF_000298275.1). Taxonomy (NCBI): domain Eukaryota; kingdom Metazoa; phylum Chordata; class Mammalia; order Tubulidentata; family Orycteropodidae; genus Orycteropus; species Orycteropus afer. The sequence continues at coordinate 5,929 of NW_006922606.1, forward strand.
GATACAGACTCGGTAAGGGTAGGTGCTGATGAAGATGATGGCAGTGGTGCTGTCTCCTGGCTAATGGTTGTTGAGGGCATTCCGTGGCTCCATCCCCCTGATGTCTCACCATCATGGGACCATTCTGTTGGTCATGAGCAGGACTTTGCAACTGACTGGGAGTAGTTGATGAAATTGGGTGTACTGTGGGCTGAGCATAAGCGTGTGGACCAAGTCAGGATCTGGTTCAAAGCTCCATTGCAGTCAACCTGGTCACCTAGGATCTGGGACCTAAGTTTCCACCAGAGGTTCCAATTGACTCCCACACTTCAGGGTAGGGGTTGTCTCAGGCTGAGCTGGCACCTTCCCTGGGAATTTGTTTGCCTCCATGACCACCCTCTGCAGTGCAGGTCCCTGTCACTGACTGGCCGTGGATGACCCTGGTTCATCAGTTGTCAGAGGTAGACATCTTGATCCCTTGTTCCAGGACCTCCTCCTCTCTGCTTAAGCTCTCCTCTTCCCTGTGTAGTTTGAGATAGGAGAGGGCTGGTAGGTTTTTTTTTAGCCATGACTGAGTGGACATTTCGAGGTTTGGATTGTCTGGCCTTTGTCTCATTCTGGCCATAATGATTATCTCCTCCAAATGGGTCCTTCCTTTCCACATGTGCATCTAAGAGGGTGCACACTTTCCTGCTCCTGAGAAGGCCATGAGAGTAGGTTTCTGAGGACAACTAGCAGTTAACCCATAAAGCAGAATGTCATGTTGCACACCCAACACCCAGCACATGGTGACAAACAGGGAACTGAAACCTCCTCTGATGGCCAATCTGGTACCAGGATCAGACAGGCAGCAAGGGGAGGCCTCAAACCTAAAGGGCCTTGGATACCTCCAGAGATGGCCGCTGCTCACTGTATCTGCAGGACTTCAGACAGGAAATAGACATAGAGCAAGGGGACAGCAGTTGTGCCTCCTTCTCTCCTGATTAAGACTTCTCGAAGGCTCGGCCAGACTTAGGGTGAGTGCAGGTTTGGAGTGGTCTCAAATCTCAGCAAACCCAGGTGGCCAGAGAGTGTCCCGGAACATAGGCAACTCCCTGGAGACCTCACTGAGATATCTCCTAGGGTTTTCTCACTTTAAGGACCCTCTTCCTACCCTAAGAAATCCTATTTCGAAACCCTTTCCTCTACTGAAATCCCCACCGCAGCTTTGGCCCCATTCCATGTGTTTCTTCCAATACTTCCTTGACTATCGGAGGGGAAGCCTTGTGGACGTCTTTCCCTTGTTTTTTGCCATTGCCTACTCTTCCATGTGGCCTACTCTCTTTGGTGCTTTCACTCTGAACGCTAGATGTCTCAACTGTCTGTTAGCCTGAAAGTCCATTCAAACTTGTTCCCACACGCACACATCCTGACCTGTGAGGGAGACACCTCTTTTATTCCCCAGAGGCCACTGTTGATGTTCTGATATATATTATTCACAGAACTTTGGTGTCAGATTGTTGTCTGTCCTGCATAGTTAACTTTCAGGAGCTGTTCACATCACTAAACCTTTGTTCTCTCACCTCCATGAGGGCTTGTGGCCTGAGGACTCACTGGGCTTTTGTTTGTCATACAGGTATTGATCATGACCATGGGGTTAACCCAAAGATTGGAGGTGCCTCTAGCTCATGTGGACCTGGAGCACGAGGCAGAAGTGAAGCCCAGGTTGAGAAGCCTTCACCCAGCCCCTAGATAGCACTTTTAATTGGACTACTTCTTGTCTCAATGATTGTGAGAGGACAGATTCCTGTTTCTCAAACTAGTGCATCTGGGTATTTGTCTTAGAGCAGCACTAGAGAAACAATACACTGCTCTAGAGGCAGAGGCACAGGCAGCCCCAGCACCTCCTCCAGCATTCACTTAAGCAATCCTGAGCTTGAGCCAATGGCTTGCCTTTCCCTGACCTGAGACAGGAGCTATGAGTCTCATATCATGTTATCTGGTTTGTCATTGACTTCACATTTTCTCCAACTGCAGCTTACATTGACTTTTCTGTTTTAAGTTTCCTTGATTGTTTAGTCCAATACTGGTTTTTGAGCTGACATACGATGAGGTCCCTTGCTTGAATGATTGCCATGTGTAGTATTCGGTGCATTTACCTACCTTCGCAAGGTTGCCGGCCATCAGAATGTCTACTTGCAGAGCAAGGCCTTCGGCCCAGACAGAAACTTTGTAGTTGAGAAGTTCCCTCTCTTACCTCTGCCCCCTGCAGCCCATGTATACCCATACTTCACTGTTTGTGTTGATGGATTTACTCACTCTGGATTTTTCATTCAAATCACATCTATGGTATATGGCTTTTAGTGTCTGACATCTGTCACTTAGTTATCGATATTTTTGATGCTCGTCAAGGTTACCCCTGTTTTACTCGGAAATTCCTTTTGATGAGTGAACAGTATCATAGGTATGCTGTATTGGGTTGACTTCATCATTTCTGGACAGACATTTAGAAAGTTTGCTTCTTTTGACTTCTGTGGATGGTTCTGTGATGAGCGTTTGTGCCCACGTGCTTGTCTGAGTGCCTGTGATCATGAAAATTGGCAGGGGTGGAAGGAAACCTGAGGAGAGAATTTAAGTATAAGGAATGTGTGTTTAGTGAGATCAAGAAGCAGGAAAGTGATGGGAGATGAAGGGCAGGAAAAGGCTGGAGAACTCCAAGGTGCAGGTGAAAGGAGTCAGGAGGGTGAGGAGGTAGCACTGATGTTGTGAGTTAGGAGGTCAGGGTCCCACTGGGCAGCCAATCCCCCAGATGACAAGGACTGGGGAGCAGTTTGCTTTATCCCTCGAAAATCAATGAAGAAGTGCCACCAGCCCCTTCTCAAAGACAGAGCCATTGAGCCAAGGTGACAGGCCTCCAAAGAGACCGCCCTGGGCTTGAAATCTGACCACAGACAGCCCCTCGCCATCAGCTCAAAGGCCTCGTCTGTGGACAAAGCTGCCCCAGCTGTGGGGAGGTCTCCAAGACAGGCCCCGTTCCTGCTAGCTGCCATTGGGCCAGGGCCGCATCCATCAGCGGCACACGCCCAATGAGAGGTGAGCTGGCATGCATGGCACATTGCAGTGGCAGGCGCGTGGCGATCAGGGGCCTGCAGCACCTGCTTGAGGTTTGGCATGGCAATGTGCTGCTCTCGCAGTTCCACCACCTCTGGGGGCTTGTGGTGGGGGATGCGCAGGCCAGCAGAGGGGAAGAGGCCGGCCTTGTATGAGTACCAAATGTGCTCCTGGCACATCCCTGTCCAGTTCCTAAGCCCGCACTGTGCAGAAGTGGGGTGCCAGGCTTGCACACGCCGCCGCCCCTGCCTGCTGAAGGTGGGCACGCTGGGTGACTGGACATGAGGTGAGTGCACGGCCATGAGGAGACACCCACTGGGTGCCCAGTTCCCTGACAGTGCCACCCCTCCTCCGTGACACACATAATCCTTCTTCTTCTCCGTGCCTCCCCTCCCTCCCTCCATGCCCAGGTCATTTTGCATAGGGTGAGTCCTGAGGGGCTGCCAGGGTGAAGTGGGCAAGGGGTAGCAGCCAGGCAGATACTGGTTAGTGGACCCAGAGGGGTGGGCAGGGCAGCAGGCGCGGGGGCTGGGACCGAGTCTGGGGCTCTGGATGCAGGCCCTGCGCCTGGAAGGAGGGCAGGTGCCCGGGGCATGGATAGCAGGGCTGAGGAATGAAATCTGATCCTGGGTAGGTGTTTTTTTTTTTTTTTTTTTTTTTTTTTGGTCTGAAAAGTGGGCGGGAGTGCCCTGGAGGAGGTCGCGGCATCCGGGGGGCCTTGTGTCCTGTGGGGGAATTAGCGACATTGCCGTAAAGGCGGTGCCTAGCCTCTGAGGGAGGAAGGGGAAAGACACTTGGCCAGAACTGGGGCTTCTGACACCGGAGATGACAGATGGGGGAGCGGTGCCTTCCCAGGGCTCCCTGGGATCCACGTCGATTTGTAGTGGGCACACCTGGCAGTGAGGTCTGCTTGGCTTGGGGAGGCAACCCTTGTGCTCACTGTTTCCTCACACCTGAAGGACCTGTGTTGAGAGGACCCCTGGCCAACCCCGGTCCAATGTTTGTGGAACATTGGCTTCCCAGGGCCAGGCACAAGTTGGATGTGGGGTTGGACAGTCCCCCAAGAAATGACTCCCCACACTGTATGGGAGATGTGACCTCACTCACACAGCCTAACCTGAGAGCTTGGGACTTGCCTGGGGAGGAAGCTGGGAGGTAGCCCCGGTTGGGATCAGGAGGGCCCATGGGCAAGGGGCTATTTGAGCTGCAGCACTTGAAGGGCATGGCATGGCATGGCATGGCATGGCATGGCATGGCTGGATGGGCACTACGGGCAGAAGGGACAGGGCATTGACAGGGTTTTTGGGTTTGGAGGGACTGGGCATGCTTGGAAAAGCCCTGGGTATGGTGGGAATGGCAATGTGGCCACCCTCTGGGGACTGTGGGAAGCTGGGGGCACAGAGCCAGCCTCAGCCTCCTCTTCAAAAGGGGAGGACACACTGGCAACTGTGCAATGGGAGATGAGGATGGGCCTAGGGTAGAGCTTGAAAGTCCCCGGGGCTATCCTCTAGGCACCTGATCCTTCTTGGCTGGCCGAGGAACACTACCTTCGAGGATCTCTTCACCCAGTGATGTGGACACTTGAGAGCAGTCCCTGTGGAGGCTTAGTGTGTCCATGACGCTGGTGAGCACGGTATGGAAGGTTGGACCACATGCCCAGGAAGAAGGTCCCCCTAACCCCGGATGCTCTGCGGAGAAGCTTAGGGCCTAATGCTTGTTCTGTACAGCCCAGCCGGTCCTCTGAGACAAGAGGGGCCTGAGACCTTATAGACATCTATAGAGCACTTCACCCAACAGCAGCACAATATACATTCTTCTCCAGTGCACATGGAACTTTTT